>NC_091166.1:19989930-20065474 GCF_040958095.1 Procambarus clarkii | reverse complement strand
ATTACTATGAGTCAGGGGATATGGTGTCAAGTGCCAGATACTGTGAGTCAGGGGATATGGTGACAAGGCCAGCTACTGTGAGTCAGGGGATATGGTGACAAGTGCCAGCTACTGTGAGTAAGGGGATATGGTGTCAAGTGCCAGCTACTGTGAGTCAGGGGATATGGTGACAAGTGCCAGCTACTGTGAGTCAGGGGATATAGTACAAGTGCCAGCTACTGTGAGTCAGGGGATATGGTCAAGTGCCAGCTACTGTGAGTCAGGGGATATGGTGACAAGTGCAGCTACTGTGAGTCAGGGGATATGGTGTCAAGTGCCAGCTACTGTGAGTCAGGGATATGTCAAGTGCCAGCTACTGTGAGTCAGGGGATATGGTGTCAAGTGCCAGCTACTGTGAGTCAGGGGATATGTCAAGTGCCAGCTACTGTGAGTCAGGGGATATGGTGTCAAGTGCCAGCTACTGTGAGTCAGGGGATATGGTGTCAAGTGCCAGCTACTGTGAGTCAGGGGATATGGTGTCAAGTGCAGCTACTGTGAGTCAGGGATATGGTGTCAAGTGCCAGCTACTGTGAGTCAGGGGATATGGTGTCAAGTGCCAGCTACTGTGAGTCAGGGATATGGTGTCAAGTGCCAGCTACTGTGAGTCAGGGGATATGGTCAAGTGCCAGCTACTGTGAGTCAGGGGATATGTCAAGTGCCAGCTACTGTGAGTCAGGGGATATGGTGACAAGTGCCAGCTACTGTGAGTCAGGGATATGGTGTCAAGTGCCAGCTACTGTGAGTCAGGGGATATGGTGTCAAGTGCCAGCTACTGTGAGTCAGGGATATGTCAAGTGCCAGCTACTGTGAGTCAGGGGATATGGTGTCAAGTGCCAGCTACTGTGAGTCAGGGGATATGTCAAGTGCCAGCTACTGTGAGTCAGGGGATATGGTGTCAAGTGCCAGCTACTGTGAGTCAGGGGATATGGTGACAAGTGCCAGCTACTGTGAGTCAGGGGATATGGTGTCAAGTGCCAGCTACTGTGAGTCAGGGATATGGTGTCAAGTGCCAGCTACTGTGAGTCAGGGATATGGTGACAAGTGCCAGCTACTGTGAGTCAGGGGATATGGTGTCAAGTGCCAGCTACTGTGAGTCAGGGGATATGGTGACAAGTGCCAGCTACTGTGAGTCAGGGGATATGGTGTCAAGTGCCAGCTACTGTGAGTCAGGGGATATGGTGTCAAGTGCCAGCTACTGTGAGTCAGGGGATATGGTGTCAAGTGCCAGCTACTGTGAGTCAGGGATATGGTGTCAAGTGCCAGCTACTGTGAGTCAGGGATATGGTGTCAAGTGCCAGCTACTGTGAGTCAGGGGATATGGTGACAAGTGCCAGCTACTGTGAGTCAGGGGATATGGTGTACAAGTGCCAGCTACTGTGAGTCAGGGGATATGGTGTCAAGTAGCCAGCTACTGTGAGTCAGGGGATATGTGTCAAGTGCCAGCTACTGTGAGTCAGGGGATATGGTGTCAAGTGCCAGCTACTGTGAGTCAGGGGATATGGTGACAAGTGCCAGCTACTGTGAGTCAGGGGATATGGTGTACAAGTGCCAGCTACTGTGAGTCAGGGGATATGGTGTACAAGTGCCAGCTACTGTGAGTCAGGGGATATGGTGTCAAGTGCCAGCTACTGTGAGTCAGGGGATATGGTGTACAAGTGCCAGCTACTGTGAGTCAGGGGATATGGTGACAAGTGCCAGCTACTGTGAGTCAGGGGATATGGTGACAAGTGCCAGCTACTGTGAGTCAGGGGATATGTGTACAAGTGCCAGCTACTGTGAGTCAGGGGATATGGTGTCAAGTGCCAGCTACTGTGAGTCAGGGGATATTGTGTACAAGTGCCAGCTACTGTGAGTCAGGGGATATGGTGACAAGTGCCAGCTACTGTGAGTCAGGGGATATGGTGTACAAGTGCCAGCTACTGTGAGTCAGGGGATATGGTGATCAAGTGCCAGCTACTGTGAGTCAGGGGATATGGGTAACAAGTGCCAGCTACTGTGAGTCAGGGGATATGGTGTCAAGTGCCAGCTACTGTGAGTCAGGGATATGGTGTACAAGTGCCAGCTACTGTGAGTCAGGGGATATGGTGACAAGTGCCAGCTACTATGAGTCAGGGGATATGGTGTCAAGTGCCAGCTACTGTGAGGTCAGGGGATATGGTGACAAGTGCCAGCTACTGTGAGTCAAGGGGATATGGTGTCAAGTGCCAGCTACTGTGAGTCAGGGGATATGGTGTCAAGTGCCAGCTACTGTGAGTCAGGGGATATGGTGACAAGTGCCAGCTACAGTGAGTCAGGAGGATATAGTATCAAGTGCCAGCTACTGTGAGTCAGGGGATATGGTGTCAAGTGCCAGCTACTGTGAGTTCAGGGGATATAGGTACAAGTGCCAGCTACTGTGAGTCAGGGGATATGGTGTCAAGTGCCAGCTACTGTGAGTCAGGGGATATGGGTACAAGTGCCAGCTACTGTGAGTCAGGGGATATGGTGTCAAGTGCCAGCTACTGTGAGTCAGAGGATATGGTGACAAGTGCCAGCTACTGTGAGTCAGGGGATATGGTGACAAGTGCCAGCTACTGTGAGTCAGGGGATATGGTGTACAAGTGCCAGCTACTGTGAGTCAGGAGGATATGGTGTACAAGTGCCAGCTACTGTGAGTCAGGGATATGTGTCAAGTGCCAGCTACTGTGAGTCAGGGGATATGGTGACAAGTGCCAGCTACTGTGAGTCAGGGGATATGGTGTCAAGTGCCAGCTACTGTGAGTCAGGGGATATGGTGACAAGTGCCAGCTACTGTGAGTCAGGGGATATGGTGTACAAGTGCCAGCTACTGTGAGTCAGGGGATATGGTGACAAGTGCCAGCTACTGTGAGTCAGGGGATATGGTGTCAAGTGCCAGCTACTGTGAGTCAGGGGATATGGTGTACAAGTGCCAGCTACTGTGAGTCAGGGGATATGGTGTACAAGTGCCAGCTACTGTGAGTCAGGGGATATAGGTGTACAAGTGCCAGCTACTGTGAGTCAGGGGATATGGTGTCAAGTGCCAGCTACTGGTGAGTCAGGGGATATGGTGACAAGTGCCAGCTACTGTGAGTCAGGGGATATGGTGTCAAGTGCCAGCTACTGTGAGTCAGGGGATATGGTGTACAAGTGCCAGCTACTGTGAGTCAGGGGATATGGTGTCAAGTGCCAGCTACTGTGAGTCAGGGGATATAGTGTACAGTGCCAGCTACTGTGAGTCAGAGGGATATGGTGTCAAGTGCCAGCTACTGTGAGTCCAGGGGATATAGGTGTACAAGTGCCAGCTACTGTGAGTCAGGGGATATGGTGTCAAGTGCCAGCTACTGTGAGTCAGGGGATATGGTGTACAAGTGCCCAGCTACTGTGAGTCAGGGGATATGGTGACAAGTGCCAGCTACTGTGAGTCAGGGGATATGGTACAAGTGCCAGCTACTGTGAGTCAGGGGATATGGTGTCAAGTGCCAGCTACTGTGAGTCAGGGGATATGGTGTACAAGTGCCAGCTACTGTGAGTCAGGGGATATGGTGTCAAGTGCCAGCTACTGTGAGTCAGGGGATATGGTGTCAAGTGCCAGCTACTGTGAGTCAGGGGATATGGTGACAAGTGCCAGTCTACTGATGAGTCAGGGGATATGGTGTCAAGTGCCAGCTACTGTGAGTCAGAGGGATATGGTGACAAGTGCCAGCTACTGTGAGTCAAGGGGATATGGTGTACAAGTGCCAGCTACTGTGAGTCAGGGGATATGGTGTCAAGTGCCAGCTACTGTGAGTCAGGGGATATGGTGTCAAGTACCAGCTACTGTGAGTCAGGGGATATGGTGTCAAGTGCCAGCTACTAGTGAGTCAGAGGGATATGGTGCAAGTGCCAGCTACTGTGAGTCAGAGGGATATGGTGACAAGTGCCAGCTACTGCTGAGTCAGGGGATATGGTGTCAAGTGCCAGCTACTGTGAGTCAGGGGATATGGTGTACAAGTGCCAGCTACTGTGAGTCAGGGGATATGGTGTCAAGTACCAGCTACTGTGAGTCAGGGGATATGGTGTCAAGTGCCAGCTACTGTGAGTCAGGGGATATGGTGTCAAGTGCCAGCTACTGTGAGTCAGGGGATATGGTGACAAGTGCCAGCTACTTGTGAGTCAGGGGATATGGTGTACAAGTGCCAGCTACTGTGAGTCAGGGGATATGGTACAAGTGCCAGCTACTGTGAGTCAGGGGATATGGTGTCAAAGTGCCAGCTACTGTGAGTCAGGGGATATAGTAACAAGTGCCAGCTACTGTGAGTCAGGGGATATGGTGTCAAGTGCCAGCTACTGTGAGTCAGGGGATATGGTGTCAAGTGCCAGCTACTGTGAGTCAGGGGATATGGTGTACAAGTGCCAGCTACTGTGAGTCAGGGGATATGGTGTCAAGTGCCAGCTACTGTGAGTCAGGGGATATGGTGACAAGTGCCAGCTACTATGAGTCAAGGGGATATGGTGTCAAGTGCCAGCTACTGTGAGTCAGGGGATATGGTGTCAAGTGCCAGCTACTGTGAGTCAGGGGATATGTGTCAAGTGCCAGCTACTGTGAGTCAGGGGATTATGTGACAAGTGCCAGCTACTGTGAGTCAGGGGATATGGTGTCAAGTGCTAGCTACTGTGAGTCAGGGGATATGGTGACAAGTGCCAGCTACTGTGGAGTCAGGGGATATGGGTGTCAAGTGCCAGCTACTGTGAGTCAGGAGATATAGGTGTCAAGTGCCAAGCGACTGTGAGTCAGGGGATATGGTTGTCAAGGGCCAGCTACTGGAGTCAGGGGATATAGTAACAAGTGCCAGCTACTGTGAGTCAGGGGATATGGTGACAAGTGCCAGCTACTAGTGAGTCCAGGGGATATGGTGTCAAGTCGCCAGCTACTGTGAGTCAGAGGGATATGGTGTACAAGTGCCAGCTACTTGGAGTCAAGGGGATATGGTGTACAAGTGCCAGCTACTGTGAGTCAGGGGATATGGTGTACAAGTGCCAGCTACTGTGAGTCAGGGATAGGTGTCAAGTAGCCAGCTACTGTGAGTCAGGGGATATGGTGTCAAGTGCCAGCTACTGTGAGTCAGGGGATATGGTGACAAGTGCCAGCTACTGTGAGTCAGGGGATATGGTGTCAAGTGCCAGCTACTGTGAGTCAGGGTGATATGGTGTCAAGTGCCAGCTACTGTGAGTCAGGGGATATGGTAACAAGTGCCAGCTACTGTGAGTCAGGGGATATAGTGACAAGTGCCAGCTACTGTGAGTCAGGGGATATAGTAACAAGTGCCAGCTACTGTGAGTCAGGGGATATGGTGTCAAGTGCCAGCTACTGTGAGTCAGGGGATATGGTACAAGTGCCAGCTACTGTGAGTCAGGGGATATGGTGTCAAGTGCCAGCTACTGTGAGTCAGGGGATATGGTGTCAAGTGCCAGCTACTGTGAGTCAGGGGATATGGTGACAAGTGCCAGCTACTGTGAGTCAGGGATATGGTGTCAAGTGCCAGCTACTGTGAGTCAGGAGGATATGTGTACAAAGTGCCAGCTACTCGTGAGTCAAGGGGATATGGTGTCAAGTGCCAGCTACTGTGAGTCAGGGGATATGGTGTCAAGTGCCAGCTACTGTGAGTCAGGGGATATGGTGTCAAGTGCCAGCTACTGTGAGTCAGGAGGATATGGTGACAAGTGCCAGCTACTGTGAGTCAAGGGGATATGGTGACAAGTGCCAGCTACTGTGAGTCAGGGGATATGGTGTACAAGTGCCAGCTACTGTGAGTCAGGGGATATGGTGTACAAGTGCCAGCTACTGTGAGTCAGGGGATATGGTGTCAAGTGCCAGCTACTGTGAGTCAGGGGATATGGTGACAAGTGCCAGCTACTGTGAGTCAGGGGATATGGTGTACAAGTGCCAGCTACTGTGAGTCAGGGGATATGGTGTACAAGTGCCAGCTACTGTGAGTCAGGGGATATGGTGTCAAGTGCCAGCTACTGTGAGTCAGGGATATGGTGACAAGTGCCAGCTACTGTGAGTCAGGGGATATGGTGTACAAGTGCCAGCTACTGTGAGTCAGGGGATATGGTGTCAAGTGCCAGCTACTGTGAGTCAGGGGATATGGTGTCAAGTACCAGCTACTGTGAGTCAGGGGATATGGTGTCAAGTGCCAGCTACTGTGAGTCAGGGGATATGGTGACAAGTGCCAGCTACTGTGAGTCAGGGGATAGGGTGTCAAGGGCCAGCTACTGTGAGTCAGGGGATATGGTGTACAAGTGCCAGCTACTGAGTCAGGGGATATGGTACAAGTGCCAGCTACTGTGAGTCAGGGGATATGGTGACAAGTGCCAGCTACTGTGAGTCAGGGGATATGGTGTACAAGTGCCAGCTACTGTGAGTCAGGGGATATGGTGTCAAGTGCCAGCTACTGTGAGTCAGGGATATAGGTGACAAGTGCCAGCTACTGTGAGTCAGGGGATATGGTGTCAAGTGCCAGCTACTGTGAGTCAGGGGATATGGTGTACAAGTGCCAGCTACTGTGAGTCAGGGGATATGGTGACAAGTGCCAGCTACTGTGAGTCAGGGGATATGGTGTCAAGTGCCAGCTACTAGTGAGTCAGAGGATATGGTGTCAAGTGCCAGCTACTGTGAGTCAGGGGATATGGTGTCAAGTGCCAGCTACTGTGAGTCAGGGGATATGGTGTCAAGTGCCAGCTACTGTGAGTCAGGGGATATGGTGTCAAGTGCCAGCTACTGTGAGTCAGGGGATATGGTGTACAAGTGCCAGCTACTATGAGTCAGGGGATATGGTGTCAAGTGCCAGCTACTGTGAGTCAGGGGATATGGTGTCAAGTGCCAGCTACTGTGAGTCAGGGGATATGGTGACAAGTGCCAGCTACTGTGAGTCAGGGGATATGGTGTCAAGTGCCAGCTACTGTGAGTCAGGGGATATGGTGACAAGTGCCAGCTACTGTGAGTCAGGGGATATGGTGTCAAGTGCCAGCTACTGTGAGTCAGGGGATATGGTGTACAAGTGCCAGCTACTGTGAGTCAGGGGATATGGTGTCAAGTGCCAGCTACTGTGAGTCAGGGGATATGGTGTCAAGTGCCAGCTACTGTGAGTCAGGGGATATGGTGTACAAGTGCCAGCTACTTGAGTCAGGGGATATGTGTACAAGTGCCAGCTACTGTGAGTCAGGGGATATGGTGACAAGTGCCAGCTACTGTGAGTCAGGGGATATGGTACAAGTGCCAGCTACTGTGAGTCAGGGGATATGGTGTCAAGTGCCAGCTACTGTGAGTCAGGGGATATAGGTACAAGTGCCAGCTACTGTGAGTCAGGGGATATGGTGTCAAGTGCCAGCTACTGTGAGTCAGGGGATATGGTGTCAAGTGCCAGCTACTGTGAGTCAGGGGATATGGTGACAAGTGCCAGCTACTGTGAGTCAGGGGATATGGTGTCAAGTGCCAGCTACTGTGAGTCAGGAGGATATGGTGACAAGTGCCAGCTACTGTGAGTCAGGGGATATGGTGTCAAGTGCCAGCTACTGTGAGTCAGGGGATATGGTGTCAAGTGCCAGCTACTGTGAGTCAGGGGATATGGTGTACAAGTGCCAGCTACTGTGAGTCAGGGATTATGGTGTCAAGTGCCAGCTACTGTGAGTCAGGGGATATGGTACAAGTGCCTAGCTACTGTGAGTCAGGGGATATGGTGACAAGTGCCAGCTACTGTGAGTCAGGGGATATGGTGTCAAGGGCCAGCTACTGTGAGTCAGGAGATATAGTAACAAGTGCCAGCGACTGTGAGTCAGGGGATATGGTGTCAAGTGCCAGCTACTGTGAGTCAGGGGATATGGTACAAGTGCCAGCTACTGTGAGTCAGGGGATATGGTGACAAGTGCCAGCTACTAGTGAGTCCAGGAGGATATGGTTGTCAAGTGCCAGCTACTGTGAGTCAGAGGGATATGGTGACAAGTGCCAGCTACTGTGAGTCAAGGGGATATGGTGTCAAGTGCCAGCTACTGTGAGTCAGGGGATATGGTGTCAAGTGCCAGCTACTGTGAGTCAGGGGATATGGTGTCAAGTGCCAGCTACTGTGAGTCAGGGGGATATGGTGTCAAGTGCCAGCTACTGTGAGTCAGGGGATATGGTGACAAGTGCCAGCTACTGTTAGTCAGGGGATAGGGTGTCAAGGGCCAGCTACTGTGAGTCAGGGGATATGGTGTCAAGTGCCAGCTACTGAGTCAGGGGATATGTAGTACAAGTGCCAGCTACTGTGAGTCAGGGGATATAGTGACAAGTGCCAGCTACTGTGAGTCAGGGGATATATGTAACAAGTGCCAGCTACTGTGAGTCAGGGGATATGGTGTCAAGTGCCAGCTACTGTGAGTCAGGGGATATAGTAACAAGTGCCAGCTACTGTGAGTCAGGGGATATGGTGTCAAGTGCCAGCTACTGTGAGTCAGGGGATATGGTGTCAAGTGCCAGCTACTGTGAGTCAGGGGATATGGTGACAAGTGCCATCTACTATGAGTCAGGGGATATGGTGTCAAGTGCCAGCTACTGTGAGTCAGAGGATATGGTGACAAGTGCCAGCTACTCTGAGACAGGGGATATGGTGTCAAGTGCCAGCTACTGTGAGTCAGGGGATATGGTGTCAAGTGCCAGCTACTGTGAGTCAGGGGATATGGTGTCAAGTGCCAGCTACTGTGAGTCAGGGGATTATGGTGTACAAGTGCCAGCTACTGTGAGTCAGGGGATATGGTGACAAGTGCCAGCTACTGTGAGTCAGGGGATATGGTGTACAAGTGCCAGCTACTGTGAGTCAGGAGATATAGGTACAAGTGCCAGCTACTGTGAGTCAGGGGATATGGTGTCAAGTGCCAGCTACTGTGAGTCAGGGGATATGGTGACAAGTGCCAGCTACTGTGAGTCAGGGGATATGGTGTCAAGTGCCAGCTACTGTGAGTCAGGGGATATGGTGACAAGTGCCAGCTACTGTGAGTCAGGGGATATGGTGTCAAGTGCCAGCTACTGTGAGTCAGAGGATATGGTGACAAGTGCCAGCTACTTTGAGTCAGGGGATATGGTGTCAAGTGCCAGCTACTGTGAGTCAGGGGATATGGTGTCAAGTGCCAGCTACTGTGAGTCAGGGGATATGGTGTCAAGTACCAGCTACTGTGAGTCAGGGGATATGGTGTCAAGTGCCAGCTACTGTGAGTCAGGGGATATGGTGTCAAGTACCAGCTACTGTGAGTCAGGGGTTATGGTGTCAAGTGCCAGCTACTGTGAGTCAGGGGATATGGTGTCAAGTGCTAGCTACTGTGAGTCAGGGGATATGGTGACAAGTGCCAGCTACTGTGAGTCATGGGATATGGTGTCAAGGGCCAGCTACTGTGAGTCAGGAGATATAGTAACAAGTGCCAGCGACTGTGAGTCAGGGGATATGGTGTCAAGTGCCAGCTACTGTGAGTCAGGGGATATAGTAACAAGTGCCAGCTACTGTGAGTCAGGGGATATGGTGACAAGTGCCAGCTACTATGAGCCAGAAGATATGGTGTCAAGTGCCAGCTACTGTGAGTCAGAGGATATGGTGACAAGTGCCAGCTACTTGGAGTCAAGGGGATATGGTGTCAAGTGCCAGCTACTGTGAGTCAGGGGATATGGTGTCAAGTGCCAGCTACTGTGAGTCAGGGGATATGGTGTCAAGTACCAGCTACTGTGAGTCAGGGGATATGGTGTCAAGTGCCAGCTACTGTGAGTCAGGGGATATGGTGACAAGTGCCAGCTACTGTGAGTCAGGGGATAGGGTGTCAAGGGCCAGCTACTGTGAGTCAGGGGATATGGTGTCAAGTGCCAGCTACTGAGTCAGGGGATATAGTAACAAGTGCCAGCTACTGTGAGTCAGGGGATATAGTGACAAGTGCCAGCTACTGTGAGTCAGGGGATATAGTAACAAGTGCCAGCTACTGTGAGTCAGGGGATATGGTGTCAAGTGCCAGCTACTGTGAGTCAGGGGATATAGTAACAAGTGCCAGCTACTGTGAGTCAGGGGATATGGTGTCAAGTGCCAGCTACTGTGAGTCAGGGGATATGGTGTCAAGTGCCAGCTACTGTGAGTCAGGGGATATGGTGACAAGTGCCATCTACTATGAGTCAGAGGATATGGTGTCAAGTGCCAGCTACTGTGAGTCAGAGGATATGGTGACAAGTGCCAGCTACTCTGAGACAAGGGGATATGGTGTCAAGTGCCAGCTACTGTGAGTCAGGGGATATGGTGTCAAGTGCCAGCTACTGTGATTCAGGGGATATGGTGTCAAGTACCAGCTACTGTGAGTCAGGGGTTATGGTGTCAAGTGCCAGCTACTGTGAGTCAGGGGATATGGTGACAAGTGCCAGCTACTGTGAGTCAGGGGATATGGTGTCAAGGGCCAGCTACTGTGAGTCAGGAGATATAGTAACAAGTGCCAGCGACTGTGAGTCAGGGGATATGGTGTCAAGTGCCAGCTACTGTGAGTTAGGGGATATAGTAACAAGTGCCAGCTACTGTGAGTCAGGGGATATGGTGTCAAGTGCCAGCTACTGTGAGTCAGGGGATATGGTGACAAGTGCCAGCTACTATGAGCCAGAGGATATGGTGTCAAGTGCCAGCTACTGTGAGTCAGAGGATATGGTGACAAGTGCCAGCTACTTTGAGTCAAGGGGATATGGTGTCAAGTGCCAGCTACTGTGAGTCAGGGGATATGGTGTCAAGTGCCAGCTACTGTGAGTCAGGGGATATGGTGTCAAGTACCAGCTACTGTGAGTCAGGGGATATGGTGTCAAGTGCCAGCTACTGTGAGTCAGGGGATATGGTGACAAGTGCCAGCTACTGTGAGTCAGGGGATAGGGTGTCAAGGGCCAGCTACTGTGAGTCAGGGAATATGGTGTCAAGTGCCAGCTACTGAGTCAGGGGATATAGTAACAAGTGCCAGCTACTGTGAGTCAGGGGATATGGTGACAAGTGCCAGCTACTGTGAGTCAGGGGATATAGTAACAAGTGCCAGCTACTGTGAGTCAGGGGATATGGTGTCAAGTGCCAGCTACTGTGAGTCAGGGGATATAGCAACAAGTGCCAGCTACTGTGAGTCAGGGGATATGGTGTCAAGTGCCAGCTACTGTGAGTCAGGGGATATGGTGTCAAGTGCCAGCTACTGTGAGTCAGGGGATATGGTGACAAGTGCCATCTACTATGAGTCAGAGGATATGGTGTCAAGTGCCAGCTACTGTGAGTCAGAGGATATGGTGACAAGTGCCAGCTACTCTGAGTCAAGGGGATATGGTGTCAAGTGCCAGCTACTGTGAGTCAGGGGATATGGTGTCAAGTGCCAGCTACTGTGAATCAGGGGATATGTGTCAAGTACCAGCTACTGTGAGTCAGGTGATATGGTGTCAAGTGCCATCTACTATGAGTCAGAGGACATGGTGTCAAGTGCTAGCTACTGTGAGTCAGGGGATATGGTGTCAAGTGCCATCTACTGTGAGTCAGGGGATATGGTGACAAGTGCCAGCTTCTCTGAGTCAAGGGGATATGGTGTCAAGTGCCAGCTACTGTGAGTCAGGGGATATGGTGTCAAGTGCCAGCTACTGTGAGTCAGGGGATATGGTGTCAAGTACCAGCTACTGTGAGTCAGGGGATATGGTGTCAAGTGCCAGCTACTGTGAGTCAGGGGATATGGTGTCAAGTGCCAGCTACTGAGTCAGGGGATATAGTAACAAGTGCCAGCTACTGTGAGTCAGGGGATATGGTGACAAGTGCCAGCTACTGTGAGTCAGGGGATATAGTAACAAGTGCCAGCTACTGTGAGTCAGGGGATATGGTGTCAAGTGCCAGCTACTGTGAGTCAGGGGATATAGTAACAAGTGCCAGCTACTGTGAGTCAGGGGATATGGTGTCAAGTGCCAGCTACTGTGAGTCAGGGGATATGGTGTCAAGTGCCAGCTACTGTGAGTCAGGGGATATGGTGACAAGTGCCATCTACTATGAGTCAGAGGATATGGTGTCAAGTGCCAGCTACTGTGAGTCAGAGGATATGGTGACAAGTGCCAGCTACTCTGAGTCAAGGGGATATGGTGTCAAGTGCCAGCTACTGTGAGTCAGGGGATATGGTGTCAAGTGCCAGCTACTGTGAGTCAGGGGATATGGTGTCAAGTACCAGCTACTGTGAGTCAGGGGTTATGGTGTCAAGTGCCAGCTACTGTGAGTCAGGGGATATGGTGTCAAGTGCTAGCTACTGTGAGTCAGGGGATATGGTGACAAGTGCCAGCTACTGTGAGTCAGGGGATATGGTGTCAAGGGCCAGCTACTGTGAGTCAGGAGATATAGTAACAAGTGCCAGCGACTGTGAGTCAGGGGATATGGTGTCAAGTGCCAGCTACTGTGAGTCAGGGGATATAGTAACAAGTGCCAGCTACTGTGAGTCAGGGGATATGGTGACAAGTGCCAGCTACTATGAGCCAGAGGATATGGTGTCAAGTGCCAGCTACTGTGAGTCAGAGGATATGGTGACAAGTGCCAGCTACTTGGAGTTAAGGGGATATGGTGTCAAGTGCCAGCTACTGTGAGTCAGGGGATATGGTGTCAAGTGCCAGCTACTGTGAGTCAGGGGATATGGTGTCAAGTACCAGCTACTGTGAGTCAGGGGATATGGTGTCAAGTGCCAGCTACTGTGAGTCAGGGGATATGGTGACAAGTGCCAGCTACTATGAGTCAGAGGATATGGTGTCAAGTGCCAGCTACTGTGAGTCAGAGGATATGGTGACAAGTGCCAGCTACTCTGAGTCAAGGGGATATGGTGTCAAGTGCCAGCTACTGTGAGTCAGGGGATATGGTGTCAAGTGCCAGCTACTGTGAGTCAGGGGATATGGTGTCAAGTACCAGCTACTGTGAGCCAGGTGATATGGTGTCAAGTGCCATCTACTATGAGTCAGAGGATATGGTGTCAAGTGCCAGCTACTGTGAGTCAGAGGATATGGTGACAAGTGCCAGCTTCTCTGAGTCAAGGGGATATGGTGTCAAGTGCCAGCTACTGTGAGTCAGGGGATATGGTGTCAAGTGCCAGCTACTGTGAGTCAGGGATATGGTGTCAAGTACCAGCTACTGTGAGTCAGGGGATATGGTGTCAAGTGCCAGCTACTCTGAGACAAGGGGATATGGTGTCAAGTGCCAGCTACTGTGAGTCAGGGGATATGGTGTCAAGTGCCAGCTACTGTGATTCAGGGGATATGGTGTCAAGTACCAGCTACTGTGAGTCAGGGGTTATGGTGTCAAGTGCCAGCTACTGTGAGTCAGGGGATATGGTGACAAGTGCCAGCTACTGTGAGTCAGGGGATATGGTGTCAAGGGCCAGCTACTGTGAGTCAGGAGATATAGTAACAAGTGCCAGCGACTGTGAGTCAGGGGATATGGTGTCAAGTGCCAGCTACTGTGAGTCAGGGGATATAGTAACAAGTGCCAGCTACTGTGAGTCAGGGGATATGGTGTCAAGTGCCAGCTACTGTGAGTCAGGGGATATGGTGACAAGTGCCAGCTACTATGAGCCAGAGGATATGGTGTCAAGTGCCAGCTACTGTGAGTCAGAGGATATGGTGACAAGTGCCAGCTACTTTGAGTCAAGGGGATATGGTGTCAAGTGCCAGCTACTGTGAGTCAGGGGATATGGTGTCAAGTGCCAGCTACTGTGAGTCAGGGGATATGGTGTCAAGTACCAGCTACTGTGAGTCAGGGGATATGGTGTCAAGTGCCAGCTACTGTGAGTCAGGGGATATGGTGACAAGTGCCAGCTACTGTGAGTCAGGGGATAGGGTGTCAAGGGCCAGCTACTGTGAGTCAGGGGATATGGTGTCAAGTGCCAGCTACTGAGTCAGGGGATATAGTAACAAGTGCCAGCTACTGTGAGTCAGGGGATATGGTGACAAGTGCCAGCTACTGTGAGTCAGGGGATATAGTAACAAGTGCCAGCTACTGTGAGTCAGGGGATATGGTGTCAAGTGCCAGCTACTGTGAGTCAGGGGATATAGTAACAAGTGCCAGCTACTGTGAGTCAGGGGATATGGTGTCAAGTGCCAGCTACTGTGAGTCAGGGGATATGGTGTCAAGTGCCAGCTACTGTGAGTCAGGGGATATGGTGACAAGTGCCATCTACTATGAGTCAGAGGATATGGTGTCAAGTGCCAGCTACTGTGAGTCAGAGGATATGGTGTCAAGTGCCAGCTACTCTGAGTCAAGGGGATATGGTGTCAAGTGCCAGCTACTGTGAGTCAGGGGATATGGTGTCAAGTGCCAGCTACTTCTGAATCAGGGGATATGTGTCAAGTACCAGCTACTGTGAGTCAGGTGATATGGTGTCAAGTGCCATCTACTATGAGTCAGAGGATATGGTGTCAAGTGCCAGCTACTGTGAGTCAGAGGATATGGTGACAAGTGCCAGCTACTCTAAGTCAAGGGGATATGGTGTCAAGTGCCAGCTACTGTGAGTCAGGGGATATGGTGTCAAGTGCCAGCTACTTCTGAATCAGGGGATATGTGTCAAGTACCAGCTACTGTGAGTCAGGTGATATGGTGTCAAGTGCCATCTACTATGAGTCAGAGGACATGGTGTCAAGTGCTAGCTACTGTGAGTCAGGGGATATGGTGTCAAGTGCCAGCTACTGTGAGTCAGGGGATATGGTGTCAAGTGCCAGCTACTGTGAGTCAGGGGATATGGTGTCAAGTACCAGCTACTGTGAGTCAGGGGATATGGTGTCAAGTGCCAGCTACTGTGAGTCAGGGGATATGGTGTCAAGTGCTAGCTACTGTGAGTCAGGGGATATGGTGACAAGTGCCAGCTACTGTGAGTCAGGGGATATGGTGTCAAGGGCCAGCTACTGTGAGTCAGGGGATATGGTGTCAAGTGCCAGCTACTGTGAGTCAGGGGATATAGTAACAAGTGCCAGCTACTGTGAGTCAGGGGATATGGTGTCAAGTGCCAACTACTGTGAGTCAGGGGATATAGTAACAAGTGCCAGCTACTGTGAGTCAGGGGATATGGTGTCAAGTGCCAGCTACTGTGAGTCAGGGGATATAGTAACAAGTGCCAGCTACTGTGAGTCAGGGGATATGGTGTCAAGTGCCAGCTACTGTGAGTCAGGGGATATGGTGTCAAGTGCCAGCTACTGTGAGTCAGGGGATATAGTAACAAGTGCCAGCTACTGTGAGTCAGGGGAAATGGTGTCAAGTGCCAGCTACTGTGAGTCAGGGGATATAGTTACAAGTGCCAGCTACTGTGAGTAAGGGGATATGGTGTCAAGTGCCAGCTACTGTGAGTCAGGGGATATGGTGTCAAGTGCCAGCTACTGTGAGTCAGGGGATATGGTGTCAAGTACCAGCTACTGTGAGTCAGGGGATATGGTGTCAAGTGCCAGCTACTGTGAGTCAGGGGATATGGTGTCAAGTGCTAGCTACTGTGAGTCAGGGGATATGGTGACAAGTGCCAGCTACTGTGAGTCAGGGGATATGGTGTCAAGGGCCAGCTACTGTGAGTCAGGGGATATGGTGTCAAGTGCCAGCTACTGTGAGTCAGGGGATATAGTAACAAGTGCCAGCTACTGTGAGTCAGGGGATATGGTGTCAAGTGCCAGCTACTGTGAGTCAGGGGATATAGTAACAAGTGCCAGCTACTGTGAGTCAGGGGATATGGTGTCAAGTGCCAGCTACTGTGAGACAGGGGATATAGTAACAAGTGCCAGCTACTGTGAGTCAGGGGATATGGTGTCAAGTGCCAGCTACTGTGAGTCGGGATATGGTGACAAGTGCCAACTACTGTGTGTCAGGGGATATAGTAACAAGTGCCAGCTACTGTGAGTCAGGGGATATGGTGTCAAGTACCAGCTACTGTGAGTCAGGGGTTATGGTGTCAAGTGCCAGCTACTGTGAGTCAGGGGATATGGTGACAAGTGCCAGCTACTGTGAGTCAGGGGATATGGTGTCAAGGGCCAGCTACTGTGAGTCAGGAGATATAGTAACAAGTGCCAGCGACTGTGAGTCAGGGGATATGGTGTCAAGTGCCAGCTACTGTGAGTCAGGGGATATAGTAACAAGTGCCAGCTACTGTGAGTCAGGGGATATGGTGTCAAGTGCCAGCTACTGTGAGTCAGGGGATATGGTGACAAGTGCCAGCTACTATGAGCCAGAGGATATGGTGTCAAGTGCCAGCTACTGTGAGTCAGAGGATATGGTGACAAGTGCCAGCTACTTTGAGTCAAGGGGATATGGTGTCAAGTGCCAGCTACTGTGAGTCAGGGGATATGGTGTCAAGTGCCAGCTACTGTGAGTCAGGGGATATGGTGTCAAGTACCAGCTACTGTGAGTCAGGGGATATGGTGTCAAGTGTCAGCTACTGTGAGTCAGGGGATATGGTGACAAGTGCCAGCTACTGTGAGTCAGGGGATAGGGTGTCAAGGGCCAGCTACTGTGAGTCAGGGGATATGGTGTCAAGTGCCAGCTACTGAGTCAGGGGATATAGTAACAAGTGCCAGCTACTGTGAGTCAGGGGATATGGTGACAAGTGCCAGCTACTGTGAGTCAGGGGATATAGTAACAAGTGCCAGCTACTGTGAGTCAGGGGATATGGTGTCAAGTGCCAGCTACTGTGAGTCAGGGGATATAGTAACAAGTGCCAGCTACTGTGAGTCAGGGGATATGGTGTCAAGTGCCAGCTACTGTGAGTCAGGGGATATGGTGTCAAGTGCCAGCTACTGTGAGTCAGGGGATATGGTGACAAGTGCCATCTACTATGAGTCAGAGGATATGGTGTCAAGTGCCAGCTACTGTGAGTCAGAGGATATGGTGTCAAGTGCCAGCTACTCTGAGTCAAGGGGATATGGTGTCAAGTGCCAGCTACTGTGAGTCAGGGGATATGGTGTCAAGTGCCAGCTACTTCTGAATCAGGGGATATGTGTCAAGTACCAGCTACTGTGAGTCAGGTGATATGGTGTCAAGTGCCATCTACTATGAGTCAGAGGATATGGTGTCAAGTGCCAGCTACTGTGAGTCAGAGGATATGGTGACAAGTGCCAGCTACTCTAAGTCAAGGGGATATGGTGTCAAGTGCCAGCTACTGTGAGTCAGGGGATATGGTGTCAAGTGCCAGCTACTTCTGAATCAGGGGATATGTGTCAAGTACCAGCTACTGTGAGTCAGGTGATATGGTGTCAAGTGCCATCTACTATGAGTCAGAGGACATGGTGTCAAGTGCTAGCTACTGTGAGTCAGGGGATATGGTGTCAAGTGCCAGCTACTGTGAGTCAGGGGATATGGTGTCAAGTGCCAGCTACTGTGAGTCAGGGGATATGGTGTCAAGTACCAGCTACTGTGAGTCAGGGGATATGGTGTCAAGTGCCAGCTACTGTGAGTCAGGGGATATGGTGTCAAGTGCTAGCTACTGTGAGTCAGGGGATATGGTGACAAGTGCCAGCTACTGTGAGTCAGGGGATATGGTGTCAAGGGCCAGCTACTGTGAGTCAGGGGATATGGTGTCAAGTGCCAGCTACTGTGAGTCAGGGGATATAGTAACAAGTGCCAGCTACTGTGAGTCAGGGGATATGGTGTCAAGTGCCAACTACTGTGAGTCAGGGGATATAGTAACAAGTGCCAGCTACTGTGAGTCAGGGGATATGGTGTCAAGTGCCAGCTACTGTGAGTCAGGGGATATAGTAACAAGTGCCAGCTACTGTGAGTCAGGGGATATGGTGTCAAGTGCCAGCTACTGTGAGTCAGGGGATATGGTGTCAAGTGCCAGCTACTGTGAGTCAGGGGATATAGTAACAAGTGCCAGCTACTGTGAGTCAGGGGAAATGGTGTCAAGTGCCAGCTACTGTGAGTCAGGGGATATAGTTACAAGTGCCAGCTACTGTGAGTAAGGGGATATGGTGTCAAGTGCCAGCTACTGTGAGTCAGGGGATATGGTGTCAAGTGCCAGCTACTGTGAGTCAGGGGATATGGTGTCAAGTACCAGCTACTGTGAGTCAGGGGATATGGTGTCAAGTGCCAGCTACTGTGAGTCAGGGGATATGGTGTCAAGTGCTAGCTACTGTGAGTCAGGGGATATGGTGACAAGTGCCAGCTACTGTGAGTCAGGGGATATGGTGTCAAGGGCCAGCTACTGTGAGTCAGGGGATATGGTGTCAAGTGCCAGCTACTGTGAGTCAGGGGATATAGTAACAAGTGCCAGCTACTGTGAGTCAGGGGATATGGTGTCAAGTGCCAGCTACTGTGAGTCAGGGGATATAGTAACAAGTGCCAGCTACTGTGAGTCAGGGGATATGGTGTCAAGTGCCAGCTACTGTGAGACAGGGGATATAGTAACAAGTGCCAGCTACTGTGAGTCAGGGGATATGGTGTCAAGTGCCAGCTACTGTGAGTCGGGATATGGTGACAAGTGCCAACTACTGTGTGTCAGGGGATATAGTAACAAGTGCCAGCTACTGTGAGTCAGGGGATATGGTGTCAAGTGCCAGCTACTGTGAGTCAGGGGATATGGTGACACGTGCCAGCTACTGTGAGTCAGGGGATATAGTAACAAGTGCCAGCTACTGTGAGTCAGAGGACATGGTGTCAAGTGCCAGCTACTGTGAGTCAGGGGATATGGTGTCAAGTGCCAGCTACTGTGAGTCAGGGGATATAGTAACAAGTGCCAGCTACTGTGAGTCAGGGGATATGGTGTCAAGTGCCAGCTACTGTGAGTCAGGGGTTATAGTAACAAGGGCCAGCTACTGTGAGTCAGGGGATATGGTGACAAGTGCCAGCTACTGTGAGTCAGGGGATATAGTAACAAGTGCCAGCTACTGTGAGTCAGGGGATATGGTGACAAGTGCCAGCCACTGTGAGTCAGGGGATATGGTGACAAGTGCCAGCTACTGTGAGTCAGGGGATATGGTGACAAGTGCCAGCTACTGTGAGTCAGGGGATATGGTGACAAGTGCCAGCTACTGTGAGTCAGGGGATATAGTAACAAGTGCCAGCTACAGTGAGTCAGGGGATATGGTGTCAAGTGCCAGCTACTGTGAGTCAGGGGATATGGTGACAAGTGCCAGCTACTGTGAATCAGGGGATATAGTAGCAAGTGCCAGCTACTGTGAGTCAGGGGATATGGTGTCAATGGCCAGCTACTGTGAATCAGGGGATATGGTGTCAAGTGCCAGCTACTGTGAGTCAGGGGATATGGTGTCAAGTGCCAGCTACTGTGAGTCAGGGGATATGGTGTCAAGTGCCAGCTACTGTGAGTCAGGGGATATGGTGACAAGTGCCAGCTACTGTGAGTCAGGGGATATGGTGACAAGTGCCAGCTACTGTGAGTCAGGGGATATGGTGACAAGTGCCAGCTACTGTGAGTCAGGGGATATGGTGACAAGTGCCAGCTACTGTGAGTCAGGGGATATAGTAACAAGTTCCAGCTTCAGTGAGTCAGGGGATATGGTGTCAAGTGCCAGCTACTGTGAGTCAGAGGATATAGTGACAAGTGCCAGCTACTGTGAGTCAGGGGATATAGTAGCAAGTGCCAGCTACTGTGAGTCAAGGGATATGGTGTCAAGTGCCAGCTACTGTGAGTCAGGGGATATGGTGTCAAGTGCCAGCTACTGTGAGTCAGGGGATATGGTATCAAGTGCCAGCTACTGTGAGTCAGGGGCTATGGTGACAAGTGCCAGCTACTGTGAGTCAGGGGATATAGTAACAAGTGCCAGCTACTGTGAGTCAGAGGACATGGTGTCAAGTGCCAGGTACTCTGAGTGAGAGGGCAGGGTGTCAAGTGCCCGGTCCTCTGAGTGAGAGGGCAGGGTGTCAAGTGCCCGGTCCTCTGAGTGAGAGGGCAAGGTGTCAAGTGCTGCTGGCAGAGACACAGCATACTGGAGAGGGTAAGCCAAGGGGTTGCGGGCCAAGACAGGAGGGTAAGACAGGTGTGGACAGGAGCCCACCAAGTGATGGTCTGGGAGAGGTGAGGGTGTGGCCAGGTGGCGGAAGTAGTCAGACACTGTGCGGCGCCACATGGAAGGTGTTCCTTGTCGACGGTGGTGAGACAGTTGACTGAGGCGCCCAGGGCGACGGCGTATGTCACCAACATGGACGCCCCACATGGCGTATGCTGCAGCCTGGGCTCTGGCAACACTGTCCACGGAGGAGTAGATGCTGCTCTGGGTGAACGGGTGGCGGTACCGGGCAGGTACGCGGCCAGCATTTAGAGCAAGGTAAGCGGCCATGAGTCCCAGGTCCTGCAGGCATATTGCTGTGGAGGTCACTACATGTGTGGGTCCCTCCTTGTCAGAGTCACGCTCAGCCGAGTGTTGTGTTTGTTGGTCACCGTCGTCGTTCAGCACAGCATAGTTCATGTTCTCCTCCAGCTCCAGCAGCTCCTTCCTCAGTGTGGCCACTTCCTCCTCTCCTTCACAATACTGACATGAGAGAGAAAAGCCTGTTAGAAGACAGTAAGCAAAAGGATTATTATTATTAGTGTGTGTGTGTGTGTGTGTGTGTGTGTGTGTGTGTACTCACCTATATGTGCTTGCAGGATCGAGCATTGACTCTTGGATCCCGCCTTTCTAGCTATCGGTTGTTTACAGCAATGACTCCTGTCCCATTTCCCTATCATACCTAGTTTTAAAAGTATGAATAGTATTTGCTTCCACAACCTGTTCCCCAAGTGCATTCCATTTTTCTACTACTCTCACGCTAAAAGAAAACTTCCTAACATCTCTGTGACTCATCTGAGTTTCCAGTTTCCACCCATGTCCCCTCGTTCTGTTATTATTACGTGTGAACATTTCAACTATTTCCACTTTGTCAATTCCCCTGAGTATTTTATATATCCCTATCATATCTCCTCTCTCCCTTCTTTTCTCTAGTGTCGTTAGGTTCAGTTCCTTCAGCCGCTCTTCATATCCCATCCCTCGTAACTCTGGGACAAGCCTCGTCGCAAACCTCTGAACCTTCTCCAGTTTCTTTATGTGTTTCTTCAGGTGGGGGCTCCATGATGGCGCGGCATACTCTAAGACGGGTCTCACGTAGGCAGTGTAAAGCGCCCTAAAAGCTTCCTCATTTAGGTTTCTGAATGAAGTTCTAATTTTCGCCAGTGTAGAGTACGCTGCTGTCGTTATCCTATTTATATGTGCCTCAGGAGTTAGATTAGGTGTCACATCCACTCCCAGGTCTCTTTCTCGAATCGTTACAGGTAGGCTGTTCCCCTTAATTGTGTACTGTCCCTTTGGTCTCCTGTCACCTGATCCCATTTCCATAACTTTACATTTACTGGTGTTAAACTCCAGTAGCCATTTCCCTGACCATCTCTGCAGCCTGTTTAAGTCCTCTTGGAGGATCCTACAATCCTCGTCTGTCACAACTCTTCTCATTAATTTTGCGTCATCTGCAAACATTGACATGTATGATTCCACTCCTGTAAACATATCATTTACGTAAATTAGAAAGAGGATTGGTCCCAGCACCGATCCTTGAGGTACTCCACTTGTTACTGTTCGCCAGTCCGACTTTTCGCCCCTTGCCATTACCCTCTGGCTCCTTCCTGTTAGGTAGTTCTTCACCCATACTAGGGCCTTTCCGCTTACTCCTGCCTGCCTCTCAAGTTTGTATAGCAGTCTCATGTGCGGTACCGTATCAAAGGCCTTTTGGCAGTCAAGAAATATGCAGTCTGCCCAGCCTTCTCTGTCCTGCCTTATCCTTGTTACTTTATCATAGAATTCTAAAAGGTTTGTTAGGCATGATTTCCCTGTCCAGAACCCATGTTGGTGCTTGTTTACAAACCCAATGCTCTCCAGGTGCTCAACAAGTCTTAGCCTAATTATTCTTTCAAGTATTTTGCAGGGGATGCTTGTCAGTGATACGGGTCTGTTGTTAAGTGCCTCCTCCCTATCACCTTTTTTGAAAATCGGTACGACATTTGCCTCCTTCCAGCAACTGGGCAATTCTCCCGACATAAGTGACTCATTAAAGATCATTGCCAGAGGCACGCTGAGAGCCTGCGCTGCCTCTTTAAGTATCCACGGTGATACTTTGTCTGGTCCAACAGCTTTATTTGCATCCAGTGTTGTCAACTGTTTCATTACATCCTCTGCTGTCACCTCTATATCTGATAGTCTTTCATCTTGGGTAATCTCTTCTAACAATGGGAGCTGCTCAGGCTCGGTTGTGAACACTCCATGGAATTTTGCATTCAGTACTTCGCAGATTTCCTTGTCGCTTCCTGTATATGCCCTTTCTGTATATGTGTGTGTGTGTATGTGTGTGTGTGTGTGTGTGTGTGTGTGTGTGTGTGTGTGTGTGTGTGTGTGTGTGTGTGTGTGTGTGTGTGTGTGTGTGTGTGTGTGTGTGTGTGTACTCACCTAGTTGTGCTTGCGGGGGTTGAGCTTTAGCTCTTTGGTCCCGCTTCTCAACCGTCAATCAACAGGTGTACAGATTCCTGAGCCTATTGGGCGTTTTCATATCTACACTTGAAACTGTGTATGGAGTCAGCCTCCACCACATCACTCCCTAATGTATTACATTTGTCATCCACTCTGACACTAAAAAAGTTCTTTCTAACATCTCTGTGGCTCATTTGGGCACTCAGTTTCCACCTATGTCCCTTAGTGCATGTGCCCCTTGTGTTAAATAGACTGTCTTTATCTACCCTATCAATTCCCTTGAGAATCTTGAATGAGGTGATCATGTCCCCCCCTAACTCTTCTGTCTTCCAGCGAAGTGAGGTTTAATTCTCGTAGTCTCTCTTCGTAGCTCATACCTCTTAGCTCGGGTACTAGTCTGGTGGCAAACCTTTGAACCTTTTCCAATTTAGTCTTATCCTTGACTAGATATGGACTCTATGCTGGGGCTGCATACTCCAGGATTGGCCTAACATATGTGGTATACAAAGTTCTGAATGATTCCTTACACAAGTTTCTGAATGCCGTTCTTATGTTGGCCAGCCTGGCATATGCCGCTGATGTTATCCTCTTGATTTGGGCTACAGGAGACAGGTCTGGCGTGATATCAACCCTCAAGTCTTTTTCTTTCTCTGACTCTTGAAGTACTTCATCTCCCAGATGGTACCTTGTATCTGGCCTCCTACTCCCTACACCTATCTTCATTACATTACATTTGCTTGGGTTAAACGCTGACAACCATTTGCTTGATCATTCCTTCAGCTTGTCTAGGTCTTCTTGAAGCCTCAAGCAGTCCTCCACTGTCTTAATCCTTCTCATAATTTTGGCATCGTCCACAAACATTGAGAGAAATGAATCTATACCCTCCGGGAGATCATTTACATATACCAGAAACAAGATAGGACCGAGTACAGAGCCCTGTGGGACTCCACTGGTGACTTCACGCCAATCTTAGGTCTCACCCTTCACCGTAACTCTCTGCTTCCTATTGCTCAGGTACTCCCTTATCCACTGGAGCACCTTACCAGCTACACCTGCCTGTCTCTCCAGCTTATGTACCAGCCTCTTATGCGGTACTGTGTCAAAGGCTTTCCGACAATCCAAGAAAATGCAGTCTGCCCAGCCTTCTCTTTCTTGCTTAATCGTTGCAACCTGGCCGTAGAATTCTATTAAGCCAGTCAGGCAAGATTTATCCTCCCTGAATCCATGTTGGCGATTTGTCACGAAGTCCCTTCTCTCCAGATGTGTTACCAGTTTTTTTCTCACGATCTTCTCCATCACCTTGCATGGTATACAAGTCAAGGACACTGGCCAGTAGTTCAGTGCCTCTTGCCTGTCGCCCTTTTTGTACATTGGGACCACGTTAGCCGTTTTCCATATTTCTGGTAGGTCTCCTGTCTCCAGTGACTTACTATACACTATGGAGAGTGGCAAGCAAAGTGCCTCTGCACACTCTTTCAGTACCCATGGCGAGATCCCGTCTGGACCAACAGCCTTTCTAACATCCAGGTCCAGCAGGTGTGTCTTGACCTCCTCTCTCGTAATTTCGAACTCTTCCAACACCGCATGGTTTACCTCCCTTTCTCCTAGCACAGTGACCTCACCTTGTTCTATTGTGAAGACCTCCTAGAACCTCTTGTTGAGTTCTTCACACACCTCTTTGTCATTCTCTGTATACCTGTCCTCGCCTGTTCTAAGTTTCAAAACCTGTTCTTTCACTGTTGTTTTCCTTCTGATGTGACTGTGGAGTAGCTTTGGTTCGGTCTTGGCTTTGTTTGCTATATCATTGTCATAACTTTTCTCTGCTTCTCTTCTCACCCTGACATACTCATTCCTGGTTCTCTGGTATCTCTCTCTGCTTTCTGGTGTTCTGTTATTCCGGAAGTTCCTCCACGCCCTTTTGTTCAGTTTCTTCGCTTCCATACATGCCCTGTTATACCATGGATTCTTCTGTTGCTTCTCGGATTTTTCCCTTTGGGCCGAGATGAACCTGTTTACTGCCTCCTGACACT
Source organism: Procambarus clarkii (assembly GCF_040958095.1). NCBI lineage: Eukaryota > Metazoa > Arthropoda > Malacostraca > Decapoda > Cambaridae > Procambarus > Procambarus clarkii. Next base: position 20,040,973 of record NC_091166.1, on the reverse strand, counting down.
TTTGGGTGACATAGTCCATCATATCTTGTACAGACATATCTCTGAGGTCTGTGTCCCAAGATATTTCCCTTAGGAAACTTTTCATCTCTTCATAATTCCCCTTTCGGTATGCCAGCCTTTTGTTTCCTAGTTCTTTTTTGGGGGAAGATAATTCCTAGCTCACCCAGGTACTCACAGTTCAATACACTGTGATCACTCATTCCCAAGGGTGCTTCCATCTTAACTTCCCTTATATCCGACTCATTTTGCGTAAATATCAAATCAAGCATTGCTGGTTCATCTTCTCCTCCCATTCTTGTTGGTTCCTTGAGGTGCTGGATTAGAAAGTTTCTTGTCGCCACGTCCAGCAGCTTAGCTCTCCATGTTTCTGGTCGTCCATGCGGGTCTCTGTTCTCCCAATCTATCTTCCCATGGTTGAAGTCACTCATGATTAGTAGTCCAGATCCATTCCTGCTAGCAACAGAAGCTGCTCTTTCTATTATGTTAATGATGGCCATGTTGTTTCTATCATATTCCTGTCTGGGTCTTCTGTCATTTGGTGGTGGATTATATATGACTGCAACTTTAATTTTTTGCCCTCCAGTTGTTATGGTACCTGCTATGTAGTCACTGAAACCTTCACAGCCCTGAATAACCATCTTTTCAAAATCCCAGCCTTTTCTTACTAGGAGAGCTACACCATCACCACCTCTTCATTCTCTCTCTTTCCTCATAGAAAATAAATTTCCGCGCGTGTGTGTGTGTGTGTGTGTACTCACCTAGTTGTACTCACCTAGTTGTGCTTGCGGGGGTTGAGCTCTGGCTCTTTGGTCCCGCCTCTCAACCGTCAATCAACAGGTGTAAAGGTTCCTGAGCCTACTGGGCTCTATCATATCTACACTTGAAACTGTGTATGGAGTCAGCCTCCACCACATTGCTTCCTAATGCATTCCATTTGTCAACCACTCTGACACTAAAAAAGTTCTTTCTAATATCTCTGTGGCTCATTTGGGCACTCAATTTCCACCTGTGTCCCCTAGTGCGTGTGCCCCTTGTGTTAAATAGCCTGTCTTTATCAACCCTGTCGATTCCCTTGAGAATCTTGAATGTGGTGATCATGTCCCCCCTAACTCTTCTGTCTTCCAACGAAGTGAGGTTCAATTCCCGTAGTCTCTCCTCGTAGCTCATACCTCTCAGCTCGGGTACTAGTCTGGTGGCAAACCTTTGAACCTTTTCCAGTTTAGTCTTATGCTTGACTAGATATGGACTCCATGTTGGAGCCGCATACTCCAGGAGTGGTCTGACATATGTGGTATATAATGTTCTGAATGATTCCTTACACAAGTTTCTAAAGGCCGTTCTTATGTTAGCCAACCTGGCATATGCTGCTGCTGTTATCCTCTTGATATGAGCTTCCGGGGACAGGTCTGGCGTGATGTCAACCCCCAGGTCTTTCTCTCTCTCTCGGACACTTGAAGTATTTCATATCCCAAGTGATTCCTTGTATTTGGTCTCCTGCTTCCTACCCCTATCTTCATTACATTACATTTGCTTGGGTTAAACTCTAGCAGACATTTGTTCGATCATTCCTGCAGCTTGTCCAGGTCTTCTTGAAGCCTCAAGCTGTCCTCCACTGTCTTAATCCTTCTCATAATTTTGGCGTCGTCAGCAAACATTGAGAGGAATGAGTCTATACTCTCTGGGAGATCATTTACGTATATCAGAAACAGGATAGGTCCGAGCACAGAGCCCTGTGGGACTCCACTGGTGACTTCACGCCATTCTGAGGTCTCACCCCTCATTATAACTCTCTGCTTCCTATTGCTTAGGTACTCCCTTATCCACTGGAGCACCTTACCAGCTACACCTGCCTGTCTCTCCAGCTTATGCATCAACCTTTTATGGGGTACTGTGTCAAAGGCTTTCCGACAGTCAAAAAAAATGCAGTCCGCCCATCCTTCTCTTTCTTGCTTAATCTTTGTTACCTGATCGTAGAATTCTATCAAGCCTGTAAGGCAAGATTTACCCTTCCTGAACCCATGTTGATGGGTTGTCATGAAGTCTCTTCTCTCCAGATGTGTTACTAAGTTTTTTTCTCACAATTTTCTCCATCACCTTGCATGGTATACAAGTTAAGGACACTGGCCTGTAGTTCAGTGCCTCTTGTCTGTCACCCTTTTCAAATATTGGTGCTACATTAGCAGTCTTCCATACTTCTGGAAGGTCTCCCGTTTCCAGTGACCTACTATACACTATGGAGAGTGGTAGGCAAAGTGCTCCTGCACACTCTTTCAATACCCATGGTGAGATTCCATCCAGCCCAACAGCTTTTCTCACATCCAGCTCCAATAGGTGCTTCTTGACCTCATCTCTTTTAATGTCGAACCTTTCCAAGGTCACCTGGTTTGCTGCCACTTCTCCTAGCGCCGTGTCTTCTCCCTGTTCTATTGTAAAGACCTCCTGGAACCTTTTGTTGAGTTCTTCACACACCTCTTTGTCTTTCTCTGTGTACCTGTCCTCGCCCACCCTAAGTTTCATCACCTGTTCCTTCACTGTTGTCTTCCTCCTGATGTGACTGTGTAGTAGCTTGGGTTCGGTCTTGGCTTTATTAGCTATATCATTTTCATACCTTTTCTCAGCTGCTCTTCTCACACTGACATACTCGTTCCTGGTTCTCTGGTATCTCTCTCTACTTTCTGGTGTTCTGTTATTATGGAAGTTCCTCCATGCCATTTTTTTCAGCTCCTTTGTTTTCATACATTCCCTATTAAACCACGGATTCTTCCTTTGCTTCTCTGTTTTTTCCTGTTGGGCTGGGACAAACCTGCTTACAGCCTCCTGACATTTTTGGGTGACATAGTCCATCATGTCTTGTACGGACTTTGTTCCGAGTTCTGTGTCCCAATTTATATCCCATAGGAATTTATTCATCTCCTCATAGTTTCCCTCATCCCTGTGTGTGTGTGTGTGTGTGTGTGTGTGTGTGTGTGTGTGTGTGTGTGTGTGTGTGTGTGTGTGTGTGTGTGTGTGTGTGTGTGTGTGTGTGTGTGTACTCACCTAGTTGTGTTTGCGGGAGATGAGCTCTGGCTCTTTGGTCCCGCCTCTCAACTGTCAATCAACTGGTGTACAGATTCCTGAGCCTACTGGGCTCTATCATATCTACATTTGAAACTGTGTATGGAGTCAGCCTCCACCACATCACTGCCTAATGCATTCTATCCGTTAACTACTCTGACACTGAAAAAGTTCCTTCTAACGTCTCTGTGGCTCATGTGGGTACTCAGTTTCCACCTGTGTCTCCATGTTCGCGTCCCACCAGTGTTGAATAGTTTATCCTTGTTTACCCGGTCGATTCCTCTGAGGATTTTGTAGGTTGTGATCATGTCTCCCTTTACTCTTCTGTCTTCCAGTGTCGTAAGGTGCATTTCCCGCAGCCTTTCCTCGTAACTCATGCCTCTTAGTTCTGGGCCTAATCTAGTGGCATACCTTTGGACTTTTTCCAGCTTCGTCTTGTACTTGACAAGATACTGACTCCATGCTTGAGCCGCATACTCCAGGATTCGTCTTACATATGTTGTGTACAAGATTCTGAATGATTCATTACACAGGTTCCTGAACGCTGTTCTGTTGTTAGCTAGCCTCGCATATGCCACAGACGTTATTCTTTTTATGTGGGCTTCAGGAGACAGGTTTGGTGTGATATCAACTCCTAGATCTTTCTCTCTGTCCGTTTCATTAAGTACTTCATCTCCTATTCTGTATCCTGTGTCTGGCCTTCTGTTTCCACTGCCTAGTTTCATTACTTTGCATTTACTCGGGTAGAACTTTAACAGCCATTTGTTGGACCATTCACTCAGTCTGTCTAGGTCATCTTGTAGCCTCCTACTATCGTCCTCAGTTTCAATCCTCCTCATAATTTTTGCATAATCGGCAAACATTGAGAGAAACGATTCTATACCCTCTGGGAGATCATTTACATATATCAGAAACAGTATAGGTCCAAGGACTGACCCCTGCGGGACTCCACTCGTAACGTCTCGCTAATCTGAGACCTCACCCCTCACACTGACTCGTTGTCTCCTGTTGCTTAGGTACTCCTGTATCCAACGGAGTACCTTCCCTTTCACTCCACCCTGCATCTCCAGCTTTTTCACTAGCCTCTTGTGTGGCACTGTATCAAAGGTTTTCTGGCAATCCAAAAATTTGCAGGCTGCCCACCCTTCTCTTTCTTGCCTTATTTTTGTTGCCTGGTCGTAGAATTCAAGTAACCCTGTGAGGCAGGACTTGCCATCCCTGAATCCATGTTGGTGCTGTGTTACAAAGAGTGTGTGTGTGTGTGTGTGTGTGTGTGTGTGTGTGTGTGTGTGTGTGTGTATGTGTGTGTATGTGTGTGTGTGTGTGTGTGTGTGTGTGTGTGTGTGTGTGTGTGTGTGTGTGTGTGTGTGTGTGTGTGTGTGTGTGTGTGTGTGTGTGTGTGTGTGTGTGTGTGTGTGTGTGTGTGTGTGTGTGTGTGTGTGTGTGTGTGTGTGTGTGTGTGTGTGTGTGTGTGTGTGTGTGTGTGTGTGTGTGTGTGTGTGTGTGTGTGTGTGTGTGTGTGTACTCACCTATATGTGCTTGCAGGATCGAGCATTGACTCTTGGATCCCGCCTTTCTAGCTATCGGTTGTTTACAGCAATGACTCCTGTCCCATTTCCCTATCATACTGTTATGATCTCAGCCTGCAGGAGAAACGAGTCTCCCTCCTTGAGAGTTATTCAGCAAGCCTGACCTAACTAGAAGGTCTAGCAAATATTGAGGTGATAACCCATATGAAAAATGGCTGGTTGGATATGTAAAACAATTTAAGATTATGGGCAGTAAGTAAGGAAATAGATAAATGACTGGCTAGGAGATGTGGACATTTTGCTGGAGGCGTGAGGCTCGCTTCCGGAGGACCTTGACCTCACTTGAGTGCCAGACATCGCAGGGGGAAGCCGCGCTCCGTTTGAGCTCCCGCCAGAAGGGAACCCCTAGTGATATATCTCTAAGAGAAGAGAAGTGTGCAGACGTACCAGCTGTGGAATCGAGCTGGGAACGTTGTGGTCTCAAGTCCGGGTCGACGAGCAGATATTAAATCGCCCAGAAGCATTATTGTGGGCCGTGGGAGCGCCCTGACCAAGCCTCGTCAGAGGAAGAAGCGCCCTCGACCAGACGTTCTGTGGTAAGCACGATATACGCCAGTTCATAGTGATTGCATTGTAGTTGGTCGTGTGCCCAGCGACAGTAGCGATGTTTATTTATAGGTTAGACATGTTTTAATAAGGCAGAAAGCCTGAAATAGGAGAGTGAAGAGGGAGGAGCACGGAGCGACGTCCATCCCCTCTGAGCTCTGACGGACGACTGAGGGAGCCCGGCTCCGGATGGAGGAAGACCCTCCCAGCGAGTGAGGATCACTCGCCGCCAGGCGAGGTGGAGTATGGACCCGCCCAAAACGGGGGAGTCCACTCTCACTGTATGTGGAGGACAGATAGAGGTTTGAGGCAAGCATATTGTGTGGTTATTTTTGTTTATGTGTTAAAGGGGAACATTTTATTGGAACGTCGATGGGTTGCAGGTTTGTCTTTTGGAGAAGAAGTTGCTGAGAACTTCGAAGCCAGCAGATTATGTAGCTGATGAGACTCCAAGGTTGTGGAGCAGAGGACCTCGAGCTGTGAGGAGAAGCAGCAGTGAAGAGGAGTGTCACGCGCTTCTGTAGAGGTGGTGTAGCAGCCAAGAGAGCTGTGGAAGAACCTAACAGAAGGGTGAAGCACCGTAGTTGCACAAGGAAACTTCATGATAGCAGCCTGGAGGAGCTGCAGAGGATCCTGGTAGTGAAGCCCGGCAGAACCTAAGGATATTAGGGTTGTGAACTTCCAGAGGTGGAAGGGGAAGTTCTGGTGGATTACTTATAGGGAGTTGATAGTGTTTGGTTGTCAGTAGCGTGCAAGACGCAGTGAGAGGTGAGTGACTGTTGGCATCCTTATGTCAAGGAGTTTTTTATACTGAAGTATCAATGAACATTTATACTGGTATATGTTATTGCATTCAAATGCTGATTTTCTATATATACATTATCTTGCTGATAGTGCAACAGTGTATGTAGGCTTGACCAACTTGAGGAGGTTAGTGGTATCAGGTGGCGAACCAGGAGATAGGATACCCCTTTGATAAGCTGATAATAGAGTTCTGATGGTGTTGGAGTGCAACCTGATTGTGATATTACAGAGTATAGGATTCATTATTATTATATGTGTGTATGTATCGTGTATGTGCTTTGTCAAGTAAATGTGTCACAATTTGCTGGTGTTTGCCCTTGTCCTAGTGAGGCTTCCCAGGAGGTAGTAAAGAAGGAGAGAGAGAGAGAAAGAACCATGAACCACTGCTGTGGACAGGGTAGGAGGTAATACTAGTAAGTCATAGGGGATTGAGGAGATCATATCTTATCTAAGGAGAGAGTGGGGAGTCACAGCGGCTCGAGTGGGTGTGTGCACGTGACAACGAGGCTAAGTGTTGGAGCCGCATCCCCTAAACGTGTGACGTTGAGCCCCTCTCCAAGAGCCAGAAGCGCCTAGTGTGATCTCCTAGTGAAGTGTAAGCACTCTACCGAGTTGTGGGTTGGGTTGTCCGTAGTGAAGGATCAACGACGACAACACCAACCAACCCACGAGTCTATAATAAAATTGGGGGCCTGTCCGGGAGAGTGAACTGACACACCCACACCCTGTCCAAGAGTGGATTTGTACACCCTTGCTGAGATAAACTGTGTGACCGCAGGTGTATACTCTCTCTCTTGGGAAGACTCACAGGACAAGATGGAGAAGGTGCAAACGTTTGTGGAGTCAGGCAAGCCCGAGGACTTGGAAGGTTGCACGAGGGATCAATTGAAACAGATAGCAGAAAAATGTGGCATTAGGTTGAAAGCATCTAAAGTAGCTGGGATGAAGGATGAGATCCTTAGACAGTTAAGAGCCAAAAATGAAGCGGCCGAGCAAGGAGCCCAAAAAGGAGCTGAAAGTGGAAAGGAGGATGATGGGCAGGATGAAGTGAGATCCCAGGGATCGAGTAGGAGCAGCAAGAGTAGCCGCAGTAGTAGGAGTAGCCGGAATAGGAGCTTGGAGAGATTCCAGTTAGAGCTCCAGATGCAGCGTGAGGACAAGGAGAGACAGTTCCAGCTGGAAAAGATGAAATTAGAACTCCAGATGAAAAATGAAGCCGAGAAGGAAAAAGAGAAAACCAGGCTGGAAGTAGAAAAAGAGAAAACCAGGCTGGAAGTAGAAAAAGAGAAAACCAGGTTGGAAGTAGAAAAAGAGAAAACCAGACTGGAAGTAGAAAAAGAGAAAACCAGAGTAAGAGAACTGGAGTTGGAACAGGAGAAAGAAAAAGAGAAAGCAAGACTAGAGGTGGAGAAAGAAAAAGAGAAAACCAGAGTAAGGGAACTGGAGTTGGAACAAGAAAAAGAAAAAGCCCAGGTCGAAAAAGAAAAAGAGAGAACAAAACAAATGCAGATAGAAGCGAATAGAACCTTGGCTGAACAAAGGATTGAACATGGGTTGCCAGAGAGCACCACCCAGGTATCACACCCACCAGATGTTAGGGTTAGGGAGAAGGACATTCCCTTGTTTGTTCCCGAAGAGGCAGAGAGCTTTTTCGAGCACTTTGAAAAAGTAGCCAGCATCAAGGAGTGGCCACAGGAGGAATGGGCCCAGCTGGTCCAGTTAAGATTGACCGGTGCAGCCAGGGAGGCATACACCCAATTGTCACTGGAAGAGTGCCAGGATTACGCCACAGTAAAGAGCAGCATATTGCGCTCGTTTCAGTTAACCTCAGAGGCTTATAGAAAGCGCTTCAGAGAAATGATCAAAGTTGGAGCATGTACATTTGCTGAGACAGCAAGAGATCTGGAAAGACGATTCCAGAAGTGGATTGAGGCTGCTGGAGTTGGATCTTATGCTGACCTGAAGCAACTGATGGTCATGGAGAAGTTCTTGGAGATGATGCATCCCGAAACAAAGTTCAAGATCCAAGAAGCAGGGATAATGGAGGTGAAAGATGCCGCAGATAGGGCGGATATGATTACTGAAGCGTACAATAGCTTGAGGGAGAACAGAGTGAGAAGCGAGGCGAGACGCAGCAATGGCAGATCCAATGGAGTCTGGGGAGGAAGAAATTATGAAAGACCCAGAAGAGTCTGGGGTGAGAAAAATTTTGATAAATGGGCAGATAAAAGTAAGTACCCTAAAACTCAGAAGAGTGGGTCGCGCACTTCGTCTGAAAGTGAGGATGGAGGAGCCAAACGAGAAACTAATCGTTATCCAGGAAACCAAGAGTCCAGTAAAGCTCCACAGAGTACGAGTAGTACGTCTGGCCCGAGGAACTCCAATACGAGTGGGCAGAGTCAGAGCTACTCTGGTACATATAGAAGAGATTTCTCCCAGATGAGATGTTACAATTGTAACGGATTGGGTCACGTGATGCGAGATTGTAGGCAGGGCAAAAGAGTTGTGACCCTGGCCATGTGTGACCCCCAAAGTAAATATACTAATGTGTTCGAAGACAAACCACAGAGAGCGAACTTAGTGAACGAGAGGTATAGGCCGTTCATGAGCAAAGGTTGGATCAATGTAGGAGGCCAACCTGAGGTAGAAGTTGGTATCTTAAGAGATACCGGAGCTAATCAGAGCTTGATTGCGAGAAGCCTGATTGGGGATGGTCGACGGTTAGCTGGCAGTGGGAAGGTGAAAGTATATGGGTTATTGTCGGAGAGTGACATGCCCGTTTGTACTGTCCAGCTAAGGTCGGAATATGTGTCGGCAGAGGTGATGTTGGGAGTGTGCCCCGACATACCTATTCCAGGAGTCCAAGTGATCCTGGGGAATGACTTGTGTGGGACAAAGGTGTTGCCAAGAGTCATAGCGGAGACTGTGCCAGAGGAGAGCCCAGAAGGCCACGGCATGGGTGGGACACCTGAGAGTGTGAACCTGACTGACATCCGAGGAGATGAGTCAGGAGACCGCCAAGCCATTGAGTACCCTGTCTCGGTAGTGATGAAGACAGAGGTGGCCGACGAGGAAGACACTGGAGAAGGTGAGACAGTGTCGATTCAACCGGTGGAAGATATCGACGTAGATATAGCATGGCTGTTTGATGAAGGTCCAGCCCAGGAAAATGAAGTCTCGGTGAGGTCAAAAGTGAAGATGGCCCAGCCGAAGAAGAATCATGTGAAGAGAGCGGACCTGAGTAGAGCCCAGACTGCTGAAATTAAGGGTCGGAAGGTGAATGCAACTGTGCTGAGTAGGAATGAGGAAAGATGTGGACATACTGAGGACGGAAATAGAGCGTCAAGTGGTCCACGAGCACAGAGGCATAGGGATAGTGGAGTTAAGTTGTTTGAGATGTCAAGAGTTGGCATGTTTCACAGACAACGTGGAGGAGAAATAATGAAGAAGAGTGATAGTCGAGAAAATGAGAGGAGAAGAGACAGTATGTGTGGAGAGATGCTTACGAGCACTTTGGGAGAGGAAAAGCGACATGTATGGTCGAGTGCTGTTGGATGTAGTGCAGTGCTCGAAGAAACTTTTAGGGAACGAAGAAGAGTTGAAGGAGAAGAAATGGAGTGGTATAGAAGTGAAAAATGTGAAAAGGGGATGATGCAAGCATGGAGGAATAGAAGAAAGCCGAGGACTCGATGGAAGACAAACAGGATGTCTCGGATAAATGAAGAGACGAAAGGGAGGATCGTCGGTGAAGACGAGGGAGTGAAGTATGATGGCAGGAGACGAAAGTATAATGGCAGTAGATGGGAGTGTGAAGACGACAGAGGAGGTACAGACAGCAGATGTCTGACTCTGGACGTGAAGAGAAGAAGACGAGGAAACGGAGGGTGGAGACAGTAAGTAGAGTGGACCAATGGATTGCAGGCGTCCAAGGAGGACAGCCTAGCCAAGAGGTGCTAGAGAAGTCAAATCGTTTGTGAGAAGACCATGTTTCTGGAGAGTTGTGAGCCGGATGTTGCAAGGAGCAACGAACTAATTGTAGACTCCTAAGGGGGTACGTAAGCAGATCAACCGTTCGAATCAATCGGTTGAAGAAAGAGACAGTCTAGTGGCGGATGTATTATCCCGAGCTTTGCCACTGGAATAACTCTCAAAAATAAGGGGAGGGGAGTGTTATGATCTCAGCCTGCAGGAGAAACGAGTCTCCCTCCTTGAGAGTTATTCAGCAAGCCTGACCTAACTAGAAGGTCTAGCAAATATTGAGGTGATAACCCATATGAAAAATGGCTGGTTGGATATGTAAAACAATTTAAGATTATGGGCAGTAAGTAAGGAAATAGATAAATGACTGGCTAGGAGATGTGGACATTTTGCTGGAGGCGTGAGGCTCGCTTCCGGAGGACCTTGACCTCACTTGAGTGCCAGACATCGCAGGGGGAAGCCGCGCTCCGTTTGAGCTCCCGCCAGAAGGGAACCCCTAGTGATATATCTCTAAGAGAAGAGAAGTGTGCAGACGTACCAGCTGTGGAATCGAGCTGGGAACGTTGTGGTCTCAAGTCCGGGTCGACGAGCAGATATTAAATCGCCCAGAAGCATTATTGTGGGCCGTGGGAGCGCCCTGACCAAGCCTCGTCAGAGGAAGAAGCGCCCTCGACCAGACGTTCTGTGGTAAGCACGATATACGCCAGTTCATAGTGATTGCATTGTAGTTGGTCGTGTGCCCAGCGACAGTAGCGATGTTTATTTATAGGTTAGACATGTTTTAATAAGGCAGAAAGCCTGAAATAGGAGAGTGAAGAGGGAGGAGCACGGAGCGACGTCCATCCCCTCTGAGCTCTGACGGACGACTGAGGGAGCCCGGCTCCGGATGGAGGAAGACCCTCCCAGCGAGTGAGGATCACTCGCCGCCAGGCGAGGTGGAGTATGGACCCGCCCAAAACGGGGGAGTCCACTCTCACTGTATGTGGAGGACAGATAGAGGTTTGAGGCAAGCATATTGTGTGGTTATTTTTGTTTATGTGTTAAAGGGGAACATTTTATTGGAACGTCGATGGGTTGCAGGTTTGTCTTTTGGAGAAGAAGTTGCTGAGAACTTCGAAGCCAGCAGATGATGTAGCTGATGAGACTCCAAGGTTGTGGAGCAGAGGACCTCGAGCTGTGAGGAGAAGCAGCAGTGAAGAGGAGTGTCACGCGCTTCTGTAGAGGTGGTGTAGCAGCCAAGAGAGCTGTGGAAGAACCTAACAGAAGGGTGAAGCACCGTAGTTGCACAAGGAAACTTCATGATAGCAGCCTGGAGGAGCTGCAGAGGATCCTGGTAGTGAAGCCCGGCAGAACCTAAGGATATTAGGGTTGTGAACTTCCAGAGGTGGAAGGGGAAGTTCTGGTGGATTACTTATAGGGAGTTGATAGTGTTTGGTTGTCAGTAGCGTGCAAGACGCAGTGAGAGGTGAGTGACTGTTGGCATCCTTATGTCAAGGAGTTTTTTATACTGAAGTATCAATGAACATTTATACTGGTATATGTTATTGCATTCAAATGCTGATTTTCTATATATACATTATCTTGCTGATAGTGCAACAGTGTATGTAGGCTTGACCAACTTGAGGAGGTTAGTGGTATCAGGTGGCGAACCAGGAGATAGGATACCCCTTTGATAAGCTGATAATAGAGTTCTGATGGTGTTGGAGTGCAACCTGATTGTGATATTACAGAGTATAGGATTCATTATTATTATATGTGTGTATGTATCGTGTATGTGCTTTGTCAAGTAAATGTGTCACAATTTGCTGGTGTTTGCCCTTGTCCTAGTGAGGCTTCCCAGGAGGTAGTAAAGAAGGAGAGAGAGAGAGAAAGAACCATGAACCACTGCTGTGGACAGGGTAGGAGGTAATACTAGTAAGTCATAGGGGATTGAGGAGATCATATCTTATCTAAGGAGAGAGTGGGGAGTCACAGCGGCTCGAGTGGGTGTGTGCACGTGACAACGAGGCTAAGTGTTGGAGCCGCATCCCCTAAACGTGTGACGTTGAGCCCCTCTCCAAGAGCCAGAAGCGCCTAGTGTGATCTCCTAGTGAAGTGTAAGCACTCTACCGAGTTGTGGGTTGGGTTGTCCGTAGTGAAGGATCAACGACGACAACACCAACCAACCCACGAGTCTATAATAATACCTAGTTTTAAAAGTATGAATAGTATTTGCTTCCACAACCTGTTCCCCAAGTGCATTCCATTTTTCTACTACTCTCACGCTAAAAGAAAACTTCCTAACATCTCTGTGACTCATCTGAGTTTCCAGTTTCCACCCATGTCCCCTCGTTCTGTTATTATTACGTGTGAACATTTCATCTATTTCCACTTTGTCAATTCCCCTGAGTATTTTATATGTCCCTATCATATCTCCTCTCTCCCTTCTTTTCTCTAGTGTCGTAAGGTTCAGTTCCTTCAGCCGCTCTTCATATCCCATCCCTCGTAACTCTGGGACAAGCCTCGTCGCAAACCTCTGAACCTTCTCCAGTTTCTTTATGTGTTTCTTCAGGTGGGGGCTCCATGATGGCGCGGCATACTCTAAGACGGGTCTCACGTAGGCAGTGTAAAGCGCCCTAAAAGCTTCCTCATTTAGGTTTCTGAATGAAGTTCTAATTTTCGCCAGTGTAGAGTACGCTGCTGTCGTTATCCTATTTATATGTGCCTCAGGAGTTAGATTAGGTGTCACATCCACTCCCAGGTCTCTTTCTCGAATCGTTACAGGTAGGCTGTTCCCCTTCATTGTGTACTGTCCCTTTGGTCTCCTGTCACCTGATCCCATTTCCATAACTTTACATTTACTGGTGTTAAACTCCAGTAGCCATTTCCCTGACCATCTCTGCAGCCTGTTTAAGTCCTCTTGGAGGGTCCTACAATCCTCGTCTGTCACAACTCTTCTCATTAATTTTGCGTCATCTGCAAACATTGACATGTATGATTCCACTCCTGTAAACATATCATTTACGTAAATTAGAAAGAGGATTGGTCCCAGCACCGATCCTTGAGGTACTCCACTTGTTACTGTTCGCCAGTCCGACTTTTCGCCCATTACCATTACCCTCTGGCTCCTTCCTGTTAGGTAGTTCTTCACCCATACTAGGGCCTTTCCGCTTACTCCTGCCTGCCTCTCAAGTTTGTATAGCAGTCTCATGTGCGGTACCGTATCAAAGGCCTTTTGGCAGTCAAGAAATATGCAGTCTGCCCAGCCTTCTCTGTCCTGCCTTATCCTTGTTACTTTATCATAGAATTCTAAAAGGTTTGTTAGGCATGATTTCCCTGTCCAGAACCCATGTTGGTGCTTGTTTACAAACCCAATGCTCTCCAGGTGTTCAACAAGTCTTAGCCTAATTATTCTTTCAAGTATTTTGCAGGGGATGCTTGTCAGTGATACGGGTCTGTAGTTAAGTGCCTCCTCCCTATCACCCTTTTTGAAAATCGGTACGACATTTGCCTCCTTCCAGCAACTGGGCAATTCTCCCGACATAAGTGACTCATTAAAGATCATTGCCAGAGGCACGCTGAGAGCCTGCGCTGCCTCTTTAAGTATCCACGGTGATACTTTGTCTGGTCCAACAGCTTTATTTGCATCCAGTGTTGTCAACTGTTTCATTACATCCTCTGCTGTCACCTCTATATCTGATAGTCTTTCATCTTGGGTAATCTCTTCTAACAATGGGAGCTGCTCAGGCTCGGTTGTGAACACTCCATGGAATTTTGCATTCAGTACCTCGCAGATTTCCTTGTCGCTTTCTGTATATGCCCCTTCTGTTTTCCTCAGTCTTGTCACTTGGTCATTTACCGACATCTTCCTTCTTATATGGCTATGTAGTAATTTTGGTTGCTTTTTCGCTTTGACTGCAATATCGTTCTCATAATTTCTTTCCGACACTCGTCTTATGTTAATGTAATCATTCCTAGCTCTGTTACATCTAATCCTGTTGTCCTCTGTCCTTTGTCTTCTGTACTTCCTCCACTCCCTCCTGCTTTTCACCTTTGCTTCCTGACACTGTCTATTAAACCATGGGTTATTATATTCCCTCCTGCTTTTTTCCTTTATTGTTGGAATAAGTCTATCTTCAGCCTCCTTGCATTTCAATATGACTTGGTTCATCATACCTTGCACTGTTTTTCCTCTAAGTTCTTCCTCCCACTGCACTTCTCCCAGGTAGTCCCTTATCCTTCTGTAGTCCCCTTTTCTGTAATCAAGTCTCCTTTCCCGGACCTCTTGTCCTTTGGTCACAATTTTAAGCTCCATCATGTAGTCAAAGACTAGGACACAATGGTCACTAGCTCCTAGTGGTATTTCATGTTCCAACTGCTCGATGTCTTCTACATTCTGAGTGATAATGAGATCTAATAGGCTGGGCGTATCCCCTCCTCTTTCCCTAGTATCTTCTTTCACATGCTGTGTTAGGAAATTCCTGTCAATAACGTCTACCAGCTTCGCTCCCCAGGTCTCCTCCCCGCCATGGGGATTCCTTGTTTCCCAATCTATCTCTCCGTGATTGAGGTCCCCCATGACCAGCAGCTTCGCTCTCATTCTATGCGCTAAAGTTGCTGCCCTCTGCAGTTCATCCATACATGTCTTGTTGCTGTCCTCGTACTCCTGCCTGGGCCTTCTACTGTTTGGTGGGGGATTGTAGAGTATCAAGATTACAATCTTCTTCCCATCCACTGTCAGAGTTCCATGTATGAAGCTTGTGCTTTCATTGGTACCCGGATTTTCCAGCTCATCAAACTTCCATTTCCGCTTTATTAGTAGTGCCACTCCTCCTCCCTGTCTCTGTGTCCTTTCTTTTCTTATCACCTGGTACCCCTCTGGAAAGATTGCATCCGAGATCATGCCATTTATTTTAGTTTCCACTATTGCCACTATGTCTGGGTCTGCCTCACTAACTCTTTCTTTTATCTCTTCTGCTTTATTGGCTACCCCATCAGCATTGGTGTACCGAACCTTGAGACTCTTCTTGGAAACTAGGGTGTCAGAGTTCCCCCTTTCACCAGGGGTCTGGGGGGAACTGGGGGGTGTCTGGGGGGCAAGTGGGGGCTGTGGGGGTGAGTGGGGGGGTGCTAGGGGGGTGCCTGGGAGTGCCTGGTAGGCGAATGGGGTCTGGGCATCTAGGGGGTAGGAAGGGCATAATGGGTCTGAAAGTTAGGGGTCTGAATAGCATAGGGGGGTTGAGAAATAGAGTGAGACTGAGAGTCAGATAGAGGTTGAGAGGTTGGGGGGAAGAGGGATACTGAGGGCGGAGAGCTAAGATGAGAATGGAGCATGGGTGCTGGGAGTGGAAGAGAGGGTATATTAGTTAGGGGGGAATCGGGGGTAGGTGGGGGTTTTGGGGTAGAAGAGGGGAAGAGGGAGATGGGGGAAGGTGTTAGGGGGTCACAAGGTGAGGGGGTTAAATGTGGGCTGGAGGTGCATAGGAGGGGTGAGGGTTGGGTGGGGTTTGGGGGTGAGTGGAAGAGGGGTGCAGTGGAAGCTGGGATGGAGTAGATGGAATTGAAGTCAATGGGGTAGAAGGGGCAGGGGAGTAGGAAGGGGTATTTGGGGAGGGGGGATGGGAAGGTGGGTTTGGGGAGGGCATTGCTTGGCCCACTGGGGTCGCTGACAAGTGTGATGTAGCAGGGGCAGGGGACTCATTGTGGAGGTGCAAATGTGGAAGGGACAGGGGGGTTTTGGGAGGCTGAGGCAGGGGGGATGTATAGGAGGGCTGAGTTGGGGAGGATGCGACCTGGGAGGTGACCTGGGAGGTGGCCTGGGAGGTGACCTGGGATGTGACCTGGGAGGTGAGACTACCTGAGAGGCTAGTTCGGTGTCGTTGTTGCCATCTATTTTTGTGGGCTATTTGCTCATCTTTCGTCATAAACCTCTCTATAAACACATTGTAATGGGTTTCACTTCCTCTGAGTAAATGCTTGGTCCTCATTATGTACTCCACTGCCTCCTCATTGGAGAATTGCACCAGAACAGGTCTATTCTTGGTACAATTGTAAGGTCCAACCCGTCGATTGATATCCACCTCGCGTTCTGCCATCTCTGCTCCAATACACCTCAATATCTCGTGCAATTCGTATTTTTCTGTTTCTATTCTCTCTTGTCTTGTTGGTGCCCTAGATTCGAATAATCCATGTATTATAATAGACCGTCTCCTCAGTAATTCATTGTCATGCTGGTTGCCTGTCCCCTGGGGATTCCCCATCCAAACCGCAGTCACTAACCCATCCCCCACTAATCCTCTATCCTTAGCCATGCTGCTAATCCTTCCTAATTCGTTTGTGATACGAGCACATTCCCTCTCCCAGTCCTCTCTTCCCTTCCTAATCTCTCTTCCTGAACATAGAGCATAAGTTCTTGTTTCTGCCTCTCTACCGCATCCTGTATTTGCTGAAATACCTCACTTTTAATCCCCTGGATTAGATCCTCCAACCAATCACTCCTTCTCTCTACAAATTTCCCTATTAATTTGTCTATAAATCTGTCCTCCTCCTCATCCCTGCTGGTGATTGACCTTGAACCCTTTCTAGTCATTGCAGTAACAATCTAGCCAAATAGGCGCTCCTCAATACCTTGCACAATCTGCTAACACAATAGGTGAGTGAATCTCCAATCGTCGTCCCACGTGGTGGTAGAAGGGTTGCTGCGGTCAGAGGTCGGTGAGGTCTGCTTCCACACTGCACAGTATTTCCTCAACTATTTTGAATTACGCTAATTAAACTGTTTTTCTTCACTACCTTATGGCTCTGGTCAAAACCCAAGGTTTTTTCATTCACTTGTACATTCACTTATAGTCTTTTTCACTTCGAAGTTGCCTGATTACTCCTCCCACTCCACTAGTGAACCAGGAGCTCCCAACCCACGTCCACCCAACACGATGGTCACAAGACAAGTGTGTGTGTGTGCG
The DNA here is from genome assembly GCF_040958095.1 of Procambarus clarkii. Classification (NCBI taxonomy): domain Eukaryota; kingdom Metazoa; phylum Arthropoda; class Malacostraca; order Decapoda; family Cambaridae; genus Procambarus; species Procambarus clarkii. Next base: position 20,024,061 of record NC_091166.1, on the reverse strand, counting down.
TGTGTGTGTGTGTGTGTGTGTGTGTGTGTGTGTGTGTGTGTGTGTGTGTGTGTGTGTGTGTGTGTGTGTGTGTGTGTGTGTGTGTGTGTGTGTGTGTGTGTGTGTGTGTGTGTGTGTTTGTGTGTGTGTGAGTGTATGGATACGGTTATGTGTGTGCGAGTGAGTGTGAGTTTCTGAGTCACAAATAGTGCGGAGTATCATGTTATATCCACCTGAATATTAGACAAAACCTTGCCTGGTAACGATGGTGTCAATTTGTGCTGTCAAACTCTTCGACAATAACTTGTTGTTCCCCATGTTCTCGAGAGGGCAACTCTCGAGTACATGTCCTCTCCCTCCCTCATCGACTGTTTTCCAGTTGCGTTTTATCAAGAAGTGGAAAGAGGGTTTATATTTAATTTATTTTAGTACTGATAATTAAGTTGGTTCAAGGGAAAGAAAATGTTTTCATGATGTTTACCGTCCAGAGACTGATGTTTTAATAAGAATTCCCAATATTATTAGCTGGTGAATTTAATGGCTACATGGCAATGATTTCCCTGTTTTCTTCAGGGGAAAATTTCACTGTAGCTTCGTTTTCTTTGAATCATTAAAACACTATTTATCGTGTTAATTTGTAAGTACAAAACAGCAGAAATATTATCTGCCTATTGTAATAAATGTTAGTAAATGGTGTCGGTTTTTCCGACATGTGTGTTTATATACTCAGTTGTCTTTGCAGCGTCAAGCATAAACTCGTAAGGCCAGCATTTCGACCATCATTTGTTTAATGCTGCAACTTATTTTCCCTCGTGTTATTTAATATTTACGTGTAAAAATATTTTGAATTCTCTTTGTAAATTTCCTCATTTAGTCCATTAAACTTACTACTCTGAGACTTAAAAAGATATTTCTTGACATCCCTTTGACTCATCTGTCTTTTCAGTTTCTAATCATGTCCTCTCGTTCGACTGTTAATTAATTTTAACATTCTTCTATATCTACTTTGTAAATCCCCTTAATATCTTGCACGTCGCTATCGCGTAGCCCCTGTTCCTTCCTTCCTCCAGTGTTGTGATGTTCAGTTCTCTCAGAGTTTCTTCATAGCTCTATCCCCTGAGCTCAGGAGCGAGGCGCAATCGACTGTCGTGGATTGTCGTGGCGCACTCGACTAAGGCGCATCCAGGACGTAAGTTCGAACCCTCATCACGGCCCTTGTGCATTTGTTCATTATCAGGAGCGAGACTTGTTGCATATGTTTGCACCTTTTAAAGTTTTTTTTTCCTTTAAGTAGGGGTTAAAGCCATTCCATCATACTCAATAATGAGTCTCAAAGTTCTACAGCGTTCGGAAGAGATCTTTGTCTATGTTCCTGAAGGATAACGAAACGTTTACTAGTAACGCAAATGCTACCCTAGTTATTCTGCTGGTGTGTGCCTCTAGTATAGATTCCCAGTTATGTCCACGCCTAAGGTTTTCTCTTTTACAGAAATTTAAAGTTGCCTTCTCTTCATAATGAGCTGCATTTGAGATTTCTTTCCTCTGATTCTAGTCCACATAACCTTGCATTTGTCAGGGTTAACGTCTAGTAGCAATTTCTCTGACTATCTATGGATATTTTCCAGTTCATCTTGTAAAGTATTGCAGTCCTCCTCATTTGTGATTAGTCTACTTAGCAATTCATCATCAACAGACATTGACAAGAATGAGCTTGCTCCGCTGCTAAATTGCATTCATATATTAGGAACAGGATAAGCCCCTATTACTGACACTTGAGGTACTCAACTCACTACCTTTCTCCAGCTTGAAAGCTCTCCTCTTACTATGACTCTTTGCCTCCTCCAAAGGCCCTCTATCACCCACTTTAGTAATCTTGTTGATACACCAGTCTGTTTTCCTAGTTTACATAAGAGTTCCCCTAGAGTACATGTTATGAATAGCGTCAAAAGCTTTCTTGCAATGAAGGAGAATGCAGTCTGTCTAGGTATCTCTCTCCGGTTATATTGCCCTAATTGGAGTGTGGGTAAAATTCGGCAAAGACGTATGCAACACCATCAATTTACACAAATTATAAGAGAGAGCAGTTGTGCAGATACGCTGTACCTCAAATGGAAAGGAGTATCTCACCTCACCAGTCTGCAGACGAACATATCTCCCGTCACTGGGTCGTCAGCCTTGCTCAAATGTGTGAACCATCTTCTAGAGAAATGACTGCTGTGGTCCAATATAAACATTGAGTATGTTAGTGTTAGTAGACTGTAGGGTCTCGATACTCAGAGCCGGTACCAAATGACTGCTGTGGTCCCCTATAATCATTGAGTATGTTAGTGTTAGTAGACTGTAGGGTCTCGATACCCAGAGCCGGTACCAAATGACCGCTGTGGTCCCCTATAAACATTGAGTATTTTAGTGTTAGTAGGCTGTAGGGGTCTCGATACCCAGAGCCGGTACCAAATAATCAGCAAAGTGACAATAATGGCAGAATAAATAGGGGGGTGGGGGCAGAACTTAGAGAAATGCTGACGAAAAGACTCTGGTACTAATATATATTCAATAAACTTGCTTACCAATACACAATGAGCTTGCTCTTGCGGTAATCAAGAGTGTAACGATAAATCTACTCAACCCGTACACAGCAGGAATCGTTCCTATCACTCTGGTATGAGGAGATACTCGGTCTCTACCCACTTGCTTGGCTCAATGTGAACTAAGCCGAACACTATGGAACACTCTGACACGTTCGGCATATGTTACTTGCAGTAAAGGGATGTTGATTTCCGGTCCACACGGGACACTCGGGGCAGTGCACATCAATACACATGAAATGCACAAATCACAAATCAGCACGGTGGTACAGGTGTACAGTCACGCCAGCCACATGTGGTGACAGATGTGTAACACAGCACGGTGGTACAGGTGTACAGTCACACCAGCCACATGTGGTGACAGGTGTGTGACACAGCACGGTGGTACAGATGTACAGTCACACCAGCCACATGTGGTGACAGGTGTGTGACACAGCACGGTGGTACAGATGTACAGTCACGCCAGCGACATGTGGTGACTGGTGTGTGACACAGCACGGTGGTACAGGTGTACAGTCACGCCAGCCACATGTGGTGACAGGTGTGTGACACAGCACAGTGGTACAGGTGTACAGTCACAGGATCACACATGAGGCTACATTCACAATAACCCTGACTTTACATGGTATCTGGTTAGGACACACTGTGGTGGAACAGATGGACACAAAGTTAGGACACAGTGTGGTGGAACAGATGGACACAAAGTTAGGACTCAGTGGGGTGGAACAGATGGACACAAAGTTAGGACACAGTGTGGTGGAACAGATGGACACAAAGTTAGGACACAGTGGGGTGGAACAGATGGACAAAATGGGCCATACGTGGCTAGTTCAGGTGAGAGGCAGTTGTCAATGATGCCACATGGCAGCTTAATGTTGGTGGGAGACTCAACCCACTCACAGCACGGTGTTGGCAGCTAGTCTGATCACTGACACGTGGGCAGGTGACTCGTCACTTCCAGGCAGTTATCTTACTACACACTGATCATGTTGTGAGTCTATGTTTATTTGATTGCCAGGAAATTCACACAAGAACTCATGCGGCGACGATTATATACGATTTGTATCACTTTAATCATCTTGCCAGCTATTATAGTATACTGTTTTATGACATTCTCAGGTGCTCTGGCTGCAGTCTGTTACTTCTGTTCGACATGACGTGGGATCACATAGTTTCTCTACACTTCAAGTTCACTCAGAAAATCGTATTATATTCTCATCTACTGCAATCGGATTCAGTAGACAATCATGTAGCATGAAATTGAGTCTTATCGAGTGACTTTTATTTTTAGAGAAAATCATGCAGGTTGATCACGTTAGTGGCTAATTAACTTGATTGATACACGTCCATTGTAGACGACCTCCGGAGGTAAAATGAATTTGTGAGGCTCTAAGTGGGCTCCACCACGAGTACAACAGTCCAATTTATGGGTTGACCAATGAGACACAAGCAATGGCGCCTAAACTAAGAGAAGCGGTAACCCATGCCAGCAAGGTCTATGACATCATGGATACAGCATGTATGAGGCCTATGGGTGTTAGGGACTTCAAGACGATTAAGGCTCCCAACTTCTTAACCACAGTTAAAAAAAGTTCCCTCTGTCTCCTTCCAACGTTGAAGCTCCGAGACATATGACTTGCGATGTATATGTTCAACTTGCTCTATTTAATTGTTGGACAATGTATACACTAGCCCTTGCAGTACATTTGGTCTACTGATAACGTAGACTATCCGGTGAGAGCCAGTACGGCAGACCTAAGTCCCTAATTAAAGTATCTAGACCAGTGGACTGAAAAACAGTGCACGCTGGATGTTCCACACTGACATACTACTGTTGTGCAATCATTTGCACAACCATCTTTCGGCTGCGCATCCCCTCAGGTGAAGTATTAAGGTACTGTATAAGATGTGAAAGCCTTGCTCATACATGGGGTTTATATTTGCTTCCACACGCCTCCAGTAACCATCTTACATATTAATTTAAAAAATATCTTTAGACCTTCCACTTTCCATCTAAGGCGTCCGTAAAAACGTTAATGACCATGTCGGATACATCACCTTTCAGTTTCTGACTGTGCTAGGGAGCCATACGAGGAACCATCGAACTTTTAACAATATCAAATAAGTGATTACCATATTTATATTTACAGGTAAAATGTGTGCTATGTCCTATTATAAGATTTAGGCTTATGTGTGTATATTAGTATGAATAAATACATGTCGTGTGTGTACATTTATGAACATACATCTGAACATACGCATATTTTCAAAGCTATTCATAAGGAACACCACCTTTAACACATCAATACAAACTGATCGACAAAGCTATTCCAGTGTGGCACCTCATCTAATTTCTACAGAAAAAGAGCAACTTCTCCGGGTCACTACATGGCTATGGCTACTAAAGTTGAACTCTGAAAAGTGTAAAGTAATGAAATTAGGTGAATGGAGCAGGAGACCGATCACAAGGTACCAACTTGGAGGTGAAATCCTGCTAGAGTCAAATACAGAAAACGATCTGGGGGTCGATATCACACCGAACTTGTCCCCAGAGGCCCACATCAAAAGGATATCATCAGCAACATATACTAGATTGGCCAAAATAAGAACTGCCTTTAGAAACTATTGAAAGGAATCATTCAGAACCTTGTATACCACTTGTGTCAGACTAATCCTGGAGTATGCATCTCCAGCCTGGAATCCGTACCTTTGTAAATACAAGACAACGTTAGAGAAAAGTCAGAGGTATACCACCAGATTAGTCCCAGAACTGACAGGTATGAGCTGCGAGGAAAGGCTAGGGGAGCAAAACCTCACGTCCCTGGAAGACAGAGGAGTAAGGGGAGACATGAACACCACCAACAAAATTCTCAGGGGAACTGACAGAGTGGATAAAGACAAACTATTTAGCATAGGGGGAGCACGATTAAGGGGACACAGGTAGAAACATAGTACCCAAATGAGCCACGGGGACATTATAAATAATTTTGTCAATGTCAGAGTTGTTAACAAATGGAATGCGTTAGGCAGTGATGTGGTTGAGGCAGACTCCATACACAGTTTCAAATGTAGATTTGATACAGCCCAATAGGCTCAAGAAAATCTACTCCAGTTGATTGAAAGTTTAGAGGCGGGAACAAAGAGCCAAAGCTCATCGCCACAAGCACAACTAGGTGAGTACAACTACAGCTAAACTACAAGAGGTAGAAACTTTTTACTTGGATTTTTGTGCTTCTTGAATGCTTCTTAACAACGTCAGGAGAGAAAACAAATTCAGATTCTTTTGCGGGGATGCACAACAAGGTAGTTAGCTAATAACAGGAGGGTAAGACAGCTGTGGAATCCCATTCTCACACAGTTGGTCAAACTGAATTCCTATTGATGCTTAGAAACAAACTTTATGGGTTGGAAATGTTCTATGAACTATCTTTTAACCAGTCTCTCAAATAGCTTACAGAAAATACATGTTAGCAATACCGGTATCTAGTTCAGTGGTTCCTATCTTCCCCTTTCTTGTACGTAGGTACCACCTTTGCCATTTTTCAAATATCAGGAAGTTCGGCCATATCAAGTGATGAGATGAAAACTATAGTATGCAATATGCTAAACATAATGCTAAAGCTGCCCCTTTCAGGATCTATGGTGAGATCAACACGCGACTTGTGGCTTCCATAACATTCAGCTCCTCTTAGTGTTTCTTTTCGTTCTCTGATATCACTTATATTGCATTAGTTTTTCTTTCTGGTAGTGCCTGTTCCATTAGAAATCTTAGACAAGAATTGTGCCTGCCCGAAACGCTGCGCGTACTAGTGGCTTTACAAGATTGTAATTACTATACTATGTATCCTCACAATTCTAATGTACCTTCTTGTATATATATAAATAAATAAATAAATAAATAGATATAGGGGCAGCTCTAGTTTTATCATGAAAACTTCCTGGAAACTTTTAATGAGTTTTTTCGCTGTTATGAGCAAGCATACACCAGTATGATCATACTGAGGCTGGTGTATGATTGTGCTCAAACTATTAGTGATATCTTGGCTGATTAGCCTAGTATCACGAATGTTGTAGTTATTAGTGAATCTTCTTTTACACAATATTATTCTTAATTTATGTATTGTCAATGTGTGACATACATAACCAATTCTATGATAATTCTGTATCAAAGATGTATGCCATGTAATTGTGGATATATATTAGTTGTCTAGTGTATAGCAGTAGCCTAATGTCATGTAGCTTGAAAAATCTCCTTATATGCTTATGGTATGTAATGCTTCATAAATGCTGTATAGATAACATTATGTGGACCATGATGGTGAATGTATGCATTTAGGTTCCAGATGTATTACTCACATGTATATTGTGTAATTTCTATTTCAGTGTTGTTCTTTGTAATTCCTCTTCTCATGACATTTACTGAAATTATGGCACTGTGAAATGTATACCACCTAGATAAGCTTTTGATACACATGTTGTATATATCTATTTTATTTTGTATTCTTGTATACACATGTATTAACGGTTGGCCGACGTCTTGAATCCTCCCTAACTTTCCCCTCCATTCCTCACCCCCCCCCCTCCCCCTTTGATGTACCGACTCGCGCCAGTGTTACCATGTCGTACCGATACGAATTCTTTGTGTTCATATTTTTATGTCATGATACATTCTCTAATGTATTGAATTCTTATTTTGTATAAATTATGTAAGGATGTGTCTTATAATCTTTACTTTGTTGTATATTAAATTAGAGTTCATGATCGAGTTATGTCTGTAATGAGTTTGAGATTATTTGAAAGTTGAGGCCCTGGAAACACAAACCGAAACTGTCTCTATTTTCCACTTGCTACAACTTGTAATAAAGTTGCTACATCTTGGTTTAACGTGTTTATGACGTATTAGATCGTTGTTACAACTTGCTATATTGGTTGTTATAACTGGTTTGGAGGTGTTAAAACTTGTTCGAACGTTTGTAGTTTCGTTATGTGTTTGGCGGGGGCGGGGGGTCAGTTGACTCATGGAGTTGGATACAGTGTCGCCTCCCGGCGAGCTTGGCTCAAGGCGACTACTCCTTGACCATTCCAGGCGAGCGCATCTGTGGCGTTCCGGTCCGAGATTTGGGACCTTATTTGTGTATTGTGACTGTTAGGTTAATTATCATGTAACACTATATATTACCATGGATATTTTCTACTGTTGTTCATCATGTATACCAGGCGGTAGAGGATTTTATATGTCTTTGTGAGGTGATATTCTGAGGAACTTAAGTAATGCCATGGTGCTTTATGAGATATTGTTTCTCCATACCTCATGTGTTACTGGTTGTGCCACCACCACCACACTGTATTGGCATTAGCAGCATATAGGCCCTAGTGTTCCACTGTGCCAGTTAAAGTTCTTGGTGCCTGCAATTTCCAGACATTTTTGTATGATCATGCCCAGCTGATGAGAAGCTGGATAAAGTAATTGAGTGTGAGTTAGTAGCTGTTTATTATTTTCATGGTTTGTGGATTTATATTAATGCCAGTAAACTAGAATATTTTTTACTAGCCTTTCACTCCCCTAGAACATTGATTGATATTTGGCCAGGCTATGTGTTCCAGTGATGCTGAAGGTTCTTGTCCCTCATTACATTAATATGAGGTTCTTGTCCATGTCTCTTAACAGTGAAATAGGGGCACTGTACATGAGCTCATAACATTCACAAACTTCCTTATTACTCTTTGTATGTACTCCTCTTTTGTGTTGTCTGATCACTTATTATTTACCGACATCTTACCTCAATTGACTATTTAGTAATTTAGGATGATCTTAGCCTTAGATGTTATATACTTATCATATTGCTTCTTTGCTGTGTATTCGTTCCTGCCTCTTGTATATACGTTATGGTTCTCCCTCGGTTCTGTGCCCCATGAATATCTTGCATGATCTTTTACTTTAACTTTTTGCCTCCAAACATTGTCTGTTAAATTCAGAATTTTTTTGTATCTTAGCTTATTTATCCAAATATGAGCAGTATAAATTAAGTTACTTTATATATGATTATTATCAAGTTTTATACCATTTTCTCTCCTAGTTCTATATCCCAGGGTATTGTTACTAAGAATTTTCTAACCTTCTGATACTCGCCTATAAGAAAAACTGGTCTTCTCTTCATTTTACTACAACCTTCATAAGAACTGCACATTCAAAGACCAGTTCACAATGGTCACTTACTCAATGTTCTCAATGACCAATTTGCTCCTGGTAAGGTCTAGATCCACTCATGTTGATTGGTCTCCCATTCACCTCCATGTTTTCTCTCTAATATGTTCTCTTAGGAAATTTCTCTAAGAAACTTCTACCAGTTTTGGTAGAAGTTATTTCTTTTCTCTTCTCCATGTTTCTTCACGCTCTTTCTGATACATCGATTTCTAGTCAATTTGTCTATTATTGACACCTCGCAATACTAGAAGCTTCGCCATCAATCTATTCGATAATTCGGCCTCACTTTGTATGATATTTATCCAAGCTCTGTTTGCTTTCTTATATTCTTGTCTGGGGTAATCTATGTTACTCTAGTCATCTATGTTACATCTCTGTTATGTAAATCTCTACCAAAATTTTTTTTTCCTTTCACTGAAGTCATTTGTGCAAAATATTCTTCATTATTGGTATCTTTCTAAAAATTTATATTTTCAAACCTTTATCTTCTTGATACCTGGTATTGTCTGTGGAATATTACCATAGTGATTTTTTCAGTTACAATGTAATTACTATTGCTCCTATATGAGGTTAATTTCAACAGTCTTTTTCTCAATTTTTTTGGCTGGCCATTGATATTCTATTCTCATTGCCTGGTTATGGGAGGTACTTGATAGGTTCGTGTGTAGAAGGTAAGAAAAAGGTTGGAGGATTGGTCGCTAGAGATATCCTGGGAGTGGAGGTCACTGAGGTAGTGGTGGTGGTTAGTGCGCGTTATTGACACTGGGATTGAGTGGGGGTTGAGGGTGCGGAGCACACAATGGATATTGTTGCGATTAACACTGCAATCCATTCTCGTTCGTGCATTTTCCGGATATAATAGAAATTGTTCAACCTACTTGTACAATGGGCCAGTGATAATTTTAGTTCAAGTAGGAAATGTACAAGTTGCACAGTTTATTGGAAATTTTACTTTAAAGATTTTTTAGGTGATCACTTTCTGACATTTTCAAATATGACAGTTTGCAAATGGACTCTAGATATTTTCGTCCCAATCAACATGGGACCAATAGTCAGGTGACCAGCAAAAGGGAGCTACGAGACGTCTTGTGGGGAATTGACCTGTGAGATTTAAATTTATTTAGTTTACATTAATTTATATTTTCGATAGCAAATTCTTTGATGTTAAAAGTGGACACTATGGTTTAAAATTCTCACAAATTGTTTTCCATACACATTCTGGGGGGATGATGGTTTATTTATGTAGTCTATATAAATAAAAATGTAAATGTTCGTTTGTTCAAAATCGCTAATCTACGAAGGTTCTTCATCGATTGCTTTGAAATTTTCACACAACATTCCATTCACATACGAGCGTGTTTTTATATTCCTACTATATAGTTGTCACGTCTGTGACAGGTAAAAACATGCTTTTCGGGAAAAAAATGTGTTTCCATGTGAGGGGAAATCTCCAAAACCTCTTTACCGATTGTTTTGAAATTTGGACAGAACATTGCATATGAATACCACCATGTTTTTAAGTACTACTACATACATGCTACACCTGTGGCAGGTAAAAACACTTTTTTTGGGAAAACCAGCTCCATCTGTTGCATGTAAAAGCAACACACCGAATACCAAATATGTTACGATTCCATTTCAATGTTTTCAATTGCACTAATAAATTAAATTTTCATAGATTTCGATTTATTTTCATTTTGATTTAATTATTTTGTGTGACATTGCATTGGCATTGGGCTGAGTTGTTTACCATACCATTCATTTTGTGAGTATAGCTAATTTTTTTATTTTTTTATTTTATTAATTTAGTTTTTTAACTGTTCGTCTTATTTTTCAGTGATAGGAACATCAGATCATTTGATGTTCCCATTTTTCTGATGGGAACACCTGATCATTTGGGAATGCATTGAACGAGGGAGTGGGGAATGGTGGGGGAGGATGAGGGGACGGGATTGGGGGGATGGTGGGGAGGACGAGGGGACAGGAGTGGGGAATGGCTGGGAAAATGAAGGGACGGGCGAGGGGGAATGTTGGGGAGGATGAGGGGAAAGGGGAGGGGTTGCTGTCGCTAAGCAAAGCATGTGTTTTCCAGAGCAACAACAACGCATGGCCGGGTACAACTAGTCATCAATATAAATTATTGGTTAGTAGACATTCACTACAGTATTAGAGTACATATATTATTACCGAAAGTGGGATAATAGAAACAAATTAACCCTTTTCTAGGATTAATTTTTTATTGCAAAACAGCAGCAATATTATCTGCCTAATGTATTAAATGTTAGTAAATGATGTTAGGTTTTCTGACATAATTCCCAAGAGGGCTAAACACGAGACGAAGTCCAAAATTTAGACCTGATGAACACCGATACTCATCCTCAGATTTATTAGATTAATTTGATGTTAATATTTAGTATTCACACATTTGTGCATCAGTTCATACAGGATGGATGTCCCGTACTAGAGTTGCAGGGGTTGGAGTTCTTTGACGATTTGATTTTTCTGTTAACTCTTGGGAGGCGAAATTTCTAGCCTAATTATATTTGATTTAACCCCAGAGGTTATCTTGAGATGATTTCGGGGCTTTAGTGTCCCCGCGGCCCAGTCCTCCACCCCCAAAAAGCAGCCCGTGACAGCTGACTAACACCCAGGTACCTATTTTACTGCCAGGTTACAGGGGCATAGGGTGAAAGAAACTCGGCCCATTGTTTCTTGCCGGCGCCTGGGATCGAACCCAGGACCACAGGATCACAAGTCCAGCGTGCTGTCCGCTCGGCCGACCAGAGGACTGAATGTGAATACTATAGTCAAGTATGATTCTGGGACTGCAATGGTAACAGTGACATTAGTTGTGTTAACTTGAAGCTTGTTCATTTAACTGGTTACTGATATATAAACACTGATGCCCTTGGAATATATCTTGATTAAATAATAAATGTATCAACATCAGTTGTTGGATTTATATAGTCAGTCATGCTCCCTTGTGCTTATTTGCTGGAGTTTATTTTTTGTTTACAAATTTAATTTAATATGGTTATTAGATTCAGAGGATTGAATATTCAATCAATAGAGTCAATTATAGTTCTGAGACTGCAGTAGGTTCAGTAACATTAGTCGCAGGTGACTTGTAGCTGTTTAGGCTACTGTTCACTGATTTGCCACTAAGGCCTCATGAACTCATCTTCAGGTTTAAATGATGATATTAAGATCAACCTCTGTTATAGTCAGCTGTAATCTCAATAGTATAATGCTACTGGAGTTGTATAATCAACTGATAAATTTAAATTTCTATTGGTATTGAACAAATCCACAATGGCCATGACGAGGGCTGACCCTTGATGGATGGATGAGGTCGAGGGTGTGTTCTATTGGTACTGTTTGTCTGCAGACATTGGTCTCCTCAGGCTATATACTGGGCCTGTGAGTAATTTGCCTCCTGCTGAAACATGTTTATGCGCTGATATTTAGTAGGGCTACTGATGAATTGGTGGTAGTAGTCCGCACCTACAAAAATTACGAAGTCGGTGAGGTGATCAGACTTAATTTTATCAGCCAATTTTATTCCTCTATTTCTCAGGAATTTTGCAGTAGCTCCCAGAGCTTGTACATGTAGGTCAATTGGAATTGTGTCCACCGCAATGACTGGTACCTGACAGACGTAGCTGCCTAATCGTACCGATGGCTGTACCACCTGGTAGACTTGAGGTCCTGTATCAACTAGGAACCCCGAAATATTTAAGGTCACCTATTTTACAGGCTTTAATTGTAGATCATCTGCCACATTTCTAGTGACAAATGTTGTTTGGGACTCTTGGTCAAACAACCTACAGGGATGGACCCTCGCCCTCTTCTCTTGGATGGTGAGTTGAGCTATACCTAACTTGGCATACACATACTTGGGTAAGTTGACCCTGGCAAAGTCGAAGTATTCTTGGTCTTTGTCGGTAGGACACTGATTTTCTGTGGCACCTTGCAGTACTGTACTGTGGTGGGAATATCAATTTTCACCTTGGGATTTGGAGACTTTGTTTTGGTGTCTCCGCACAATACTGCATGATGCTGACCCTTGTTACACTTATTACAGATGGGTAATTGGGCCTCACAGTCTAGGTAGTTGTGTTTCCTGAGGCACCTCGGACAATTTTGCAACTCTTTGAGTCGCTTAACAAGGGTGTCTCTATCAGGAAATTTGGTGCAGTGGTACATTTAATGTTTCTCTTGGCAGAACAAACATGTTCCATAGCTTACAGCACCCTTTGGAGTCATCGTCTTGGATGATATATTGACTATAGGCTTGGAGGGGTCCCACTGCATATATGCCCACTCTGCTTTGGTTCCACTCTGGTGAGGAAATAGATTGTTTAAATTTAGATGGAGTACTTATTGTACTCTTTGTTTGATTATTATTACTTGGGTCCTGAATGGACTTCGTCGGTTTAGACTTGTCAGTTGAAGAACAGTGTGCTGGTGCCATTCTCTCATGGGCTCTCATGCAGTTCACTGTCATCCTTAATCCATTAAACATTTCATCCAGATGTGAGGATGTCTGGTCGATAATGAGAACAGATGGAGGCTAAAATTTCTTTGGGGAATTTACTCTAAATCTCTAATTTTAACATCCATTCTGCCCTAGGAACATCTGCCTTGGCAGCAAGAGCTTTGACTAGTGACTCCACTTGGAGTCTAAATTATTGTATAGCTTCAGCAGTTCTTTCTGGTGTTGGTATTGCTGTACGTTTATAGTAGAGGTTAGCTATATCAATCTCTTGGTTACTATAGTTGACCTCTAACAACTGTATAGCAGTTGTAGTCGTCATCATTTGGAATCAGATGAACAATAACTTGTCTTTGTTTCAACCCTTAAGGGTACTTCGCAAATAAAGGAATTTCTTTGTTTTGTTAATAAAACTTTTAGAGTTCACTAACGAACGTGTTCCAGCAACATTCGAAATTTTCCTCTTCTCTGCCATGAAATTGAGGTAGATCAATGGCAGTAAGAAGAACTTCATTGAATGGTTCAGATGTATTAGCTCCACTTGTTGTTAGAGCATTTTGAGAGACAGAGTTTATATTTAATTTTTTTACGAACTGTATTAATTTATCAAGGTGAACTTGGACATCCTCTACATATTGTTCCGTTTAGGCATGGAAGATTGTCGGGTTCAGCATTTTGTTGAACGAGGCTTTGAAGACAATTATTCCCAGCCTCGGCAGTTCTTTGTATTTTCTGTTACCCACCTCTATATGGTTTTCAAGTACTTTAGATATCACATTTGTCGGGTCAATTGATCACACTTGTTCAGTTGTCTAGTCACATGTCCGTTGTGACTCACATATGATCAGTGGTACAACATACTCTTACTAGATATTTCGTGTGTTGTACTGGCTGCTGAATTCTGTTTTTAGGCCCCATAATTTTGTAGTGAAAGTAACAGGGGTATTAATTCATAAATTGTGAGCAAGCACCATTTGTAGTAGCCTAGGGTAAAATTTGTAATTTACTAGGCTATAATCCTACCTTTTCTAGAGGTTAGCACTTAAAATTAGTATACATTATACACAAATGATTTGAGTGATAATCCATTGTCAATACTGGAAGTACCATCAGGTTAGCTCATCAAAATCACCTCTGGTTGGTGTAGACACAAATTAACCACTCAAAGGTGCAATGATTATTGTTAAACAATTATAAAACAGGTAAATTATAAATTCACAACTCAACTCGAGCTGGTATAAATCAAACCCAAAATAGGGTCTGCACCATTAATTAATGGTACTAGGTTATTCAATGTAGTACAACTAGACTATGGTACTAAATTTGACTAGAATGAACAATTATTATTTCAAGTAGTCATGGTAATATGATACTAGTGCAATATATATTAAATTTGGATTATTTATATGTTAAATAATTCTTTATTCAATAGAAATTATATACACAATTGGTGATGTTAGTCTCTTATTAACCTCTAGTATTATCTAGAAGTATTAAGTCTGTTATTAGTCACCTTTCACGAAATTAAGCACCACAAATTTAGTGTATATAAACTTGCGAAGGCGTAGCCGTAATTTGTCTTCTTTTAATTTAAACGCTGTCACTCCGCAGATATAAACACTACGAAATTGGTGGGTGTCCTCCACTAAGCCGCTGAGAGGTTCTGAGCTTCCTAGGGTTGTATGCCGCCGGTCTTGTGACTGACAATATTTATAATATTGTTAATTACACTAGTTTATTTAATTTGATGGACCAGTGTAGTATTTCTGGTTCATCCAGTTCGAAGGACTATTAAGGTAGGGAAGTGACCTGTGAGAATTATATTTATTTAGTTGATATAAATTGTTATAGTAATTTATATTTTACGTTTTAATTTATATTTTTGATAGCAAATTATTTGATGTTTAAAGTAGACTGTATGGTTTAAAATACTCACAAATCACTTTCCTTACACATTGTTGGGGAGTTCTTGGTTTATTTATGTAGTTATCAATATAAATTATTGGTTAGTAGACATTCACTACAGTATTAGACTACATATATTATTAACTAAAATGGGAAGGTTTTATCTGTATATAGTGGGAGTTCACCAGTTATGAACAAGGATGATCACACCAAATAATCCTCCTGTTTGAGGCTGGCATTAACATTTGTACTAGTGTACTAGGTAACTAGTGTTAATTCTTCTTCCTCTTTAATTACACCTGTCAAAGCGCACTTACAAATAATATCAGTACTCCTAAATATGGCAGCTATATCAGGGGAAATATATTATATGGTACTGGTGGTACTTCTCTTTTCTACCACCAAGAACTGACTTGCTTAAAAGTAATTAAAACTAGAGACCCTTGTAGAGAGTATATATTTGCCTGTTTCAGAGTCACGGGTAGTGAGGCTGTCCTGACTGTGGGAGCAGTCTACAGAATTCCTAACACTGATGTGACTGAATTTAACTCTAACCTTAGAAATCTAATACTAGAGAACAGACTGAACAAAAACACTTAATTATTTCTGGGGACTTTAACATTGACCTCTGCGAGCCTGATAACCCTCCTGCTGCTAGTTGCCTCAACTGTATGAATTCCTGCTTCCTCATACCTTTAATCACTAGACCTACTAGAATCACGGATAGTACTGTCACAGCTCTTGATCACAGCTGGACCAACATAACCTCTCCGCTTACTTCAGGGATAATCACTGATAGCACTACAAACCATTACCCCACATTTCTCCTAACCAACATTTACAAACCACCTCTAGATACAAGGAAGATAAGCTTTAGGCTGCACAATGAAACTTCTATAGGCAATTTTATAGCTGCTGCTGCTAATATCAACTGGGAGTCCGAATTAGGTACCATAGGGACATCAACATTGCAATGCAATCATTTCTTAAAAAAACTCTCAGCCATTATAACACCCAGGGGGGCCTCGTAGCCTGGTGGATAGCGCGCAGGAGTCGTAATTCTGTGGCGCGGGTTCGATTCCCGCACGAGGCAGAAACAAATGGGCAAAGTTTCTTTCACCCTGAATGCCCCTTTTACCTAGCAGTAAATAGGTACCTGGGTGTTAGTCAGCTGTCACGGGCTGCTTCCTGGGGGTAGAGGCCTGGTCGAGGACCGGGCCACGGGGACACTAAAGCCCCGAAATCATCTCAAGATTACCCACTGTCCTTTGCTACGAAACAAGTCACAACTAAAATACTAAACAATTCTTGGCTTACTAAGGGGAGACCTAAATCTATTAATAAAAACATGACCTTGAGAAGAAATATAGGTTAGGTATTGTCTCCAAAGAACTTTCAAAGAATTACTCATCATTACTATCTAAAATAATTAGAAGAGCCAAAATTAAATACAACGAAGATAAATTTACTCAAACAAAGGGCAACATTAAGAAAACATGGAGCATAATTTCACAAATATTGGGATAAAAAAAGATTTTAAATAACAAACCAATAATCCTGTCCAATAACGACGGTCTGCTTTCAGCCACTGATACTGCTATTAAATTCAATAGGTTCTTCTCATCCATTGGGTCATCCCTTGCTAATGATATTCCATCTTCCAGTACAATGCTCAGGACTATCTTACTGGTAACTACCCACAGTCTCTGTACCTAACGCCCGCTAATTCCACTGATGTAAATGAGGTAATCCTTTCCCTTGAGACCAAGTCTAGTGCCCTTGCGGAGATACCAACTCTAATCTATAAAAAAGCCTCCAGATCCTTAGCCCCCGCCATTGCATTGCTCTACAACAAGTCACTTGAACTCCAAACTTTTCCAGATATTCTAAAAAAAACGAGAGTAACCCGAGTCCATAAATGTGGTGATCTCACTGATGTCAACAACTTCAGACCTTTATCAGTTCTGCCAAACTTGTCAAAAATATTTGAAAAACTAATCTACAAGCAGCTTTACTCTTATCTAGCCAAACACAATATACTAAGCTTTTGTCAATATGGCTTCAGACCCCCAAAAAACACTAACGATATATTTATTAGTATGATACACTTGATACATGTAGCTCTTGATAAAAATGAGTTCCCTGTTGGGATATTTGTGGACCTACGTAAGGCTTTTGACACTGTCAACCACCAAAACCTTCTTCTTAAATTACATCATTATGGAGTCAGCGGTCACTCCCTGCAATACCTTCAGTCCTACCTTACTGATAGGCTCCAGTATGTTTCTGTGAATAATTCCATTTCTCCGACACTACCTATAAACATCGGTGTTCCTCAGGGCAGCATACTTGGCCCTCTCCTCTTTCTCATCTACATTAATGACCTTCCAAAAGCATCTTAACACTTCAAACCAATCTTATTTGCTGATGACTCAACTTTCAATTTCTCCAGTTCAGACCCTCTTGCTCTAAACGTTACTGTGAATACTGAACTAAATAAAGTCCATCTTTGGCTAACTACTAACAAACTCACCCTTAATATTGACAAAACTTTCTATATTTCGTTTGGTAATAAATGAAATTGATTTTAAGAATAAACAATATACAAATCAGCAGTAAGGTTGATGGTAAATTCCTTGGTGTCCTCAACGATAACAAGCTGAATTTCCAGGGACACATTCTAAATATAGCAAAAAAAGTTTCTAAAACTGTTGGCATTCTTTCTAAGATCAGATATTATGTTCCTCGCCCTGCCCTGGTGACGCTCTATTACTCTCTTATCTATCGTTATCTCAACTATCGTATTTGTGCTTGGGGATCTACTACCCCGGTAGTAAACTACTACTACTTGGGAGCCGGTCGGCCGAGCGGACAGCACACTAGACTTGTGATCTTGTGGTCCCGGAATCGATCCTGGGCGCCGGCGAGAAACAATGGGCAGAGTTTCTTTCACCCAATGCCCCTGCTACCTAGCAGTAAAATAGGTACCTGGGTGTTAGTCAGCTGTCACGGGCTACTTCCTGGGGGTGGAGGCCTGGTCGAGGACCGGGCTGCGGGGACACTAAAGCCCCGAAATTATCTCAAGATAACCCAAAATCATTTACGTCCTCTAATTACCCAACACAAAGAGGCTATAAGAACAATATCTAACTCTGGCCCCAGACAGCACTCGGTACCCTTACTCAAATCTCTGAATATGTTAGATATTAAGTCCCTGCACATCCTCTCTTGTGTACTCTATATATTTAAAACTTTGAATTGTAATATCAATCCTGACCTTCAACGCTTCCTAGAAGGTTGTAACAGAACTCATGGGCACCACACCAGAAACAAATATCTATTTGATATTCCAAGAGTAAGACTTAATCAAACTAGGAATGCTCTACAAATCAAGGGACCCAGAATGTGGAATGACCTTCTCAGTCATGTCAAAGATTGTACCTCTCTCAACCAGTTTAAGATGAAATATAAGTACTACATAATTAACTCCATGTAACCTGCCTTACTTCTAGATGTCAACCCATGTCTTACTATTTAAAAAAAATGCTGTTTGTTGACCAACTTGTATATTGGCTATTTTCTACCATGTTCCCCCCTTTTTTTATCTTTTATTATTTTTTTTCATTCAACGCAATTTATACTTTAAGCTCAATTACTATTAAGGTTTAGTCTAAGTGTTTTTTTCCCCACCTCACCTTGCCCGAAACGCTATGCATACTAGTGGCTTTAGGTATTGTATGTACTATGTCTATCTTAAAATCTAACAGAATGTTTGTACTCTAACACTGCAGCTATGTATGTACTTTTCCTAAATAAATTATTATTATTATTATTATTATTATTATTATTATTATTATTATTATTATTATTGTTATTATTATTATTATATTGATTGAATAAGAGTAAAATAATATTTACACTATTGGGTGGCTTGCTATGTGTCCTGACCATAATATATCCTAAATCTAATATTACTGGCCAATAGTAAGCTAGATAGTATAGTAATTGGAGAAGACCCTTCTCTTATTGTAGACGAAGTTGGAGTTGATAAAGGGAGCACTATTAGTCCCATAACACTGGTCCAAGTGTAAATTACAGTTGTTCTGCTCCAGCAAGACTCGTTGTGTTAAAAATTAATGGCAACTCTTCTGGCCCTCTCCCACTGATATGTTGGTTGTTTTACCCAGATGTCAAGAATTAGTTAAGGGACCCACATTTACTCTATTTTGGTACTAATAATTAAGTTGAGTCAAGGGAAATGTTTTTATGATGTTTACAGTCCAGAGATTGCTGTATTAAGAATGATCTTTGCGTTCGGATTAAGAATCCCAATAATATATCTGCTAAATTTAATAACGACGTGGCAATGATATCCCCACTTTTCCACTGGAGGAAATTTCCACTATGCTCTCGTTTTCTATGAGTTAATTTTTAATATTTTAGGGTTAATTTGTTATTACAAAACAACAGCAATATTATTTGCCTGTTGTATTAAATGTCAGTAAATGGTGTCGGGTTTTTTTATAAGTCTCATTGGCTGGATGTTGGCTTAGTTTTAATTGAGGGAAGGTGTGCCAGGCCTTCCCTGGCATCCCTCCAGAGTTTTAGAATATTTTTTTTAAACCTTATGTCCATAATTTGTTGATAACAGAGACATTCTGAAGTTCTGAGGAGAAGCCTAATGATTCTCAAATAGGTGAAATTCATCGATTTTCCAAAATGTTGCAGAGTTGAAGCAATGGAAGGCGGCTAACGTGTGGTGGATGGAGTGACGGCCATCCAACGAGCTGTGCAAGACAAACGTGTGGCTGGGGAGGGGGGGGCGTCGAGGCATAAATACACATCAGTTTTCTACAGAACTATGGACAGTCCTGGTCGGCAAGGATCCGTTGTGAAATCTTCAAGGTAAGAACAATGCAGTGAAGCAGTCACCATGTGACACTTGCAGTAACATTTTTGCGGGACTCAAAATTGTTTACCACCCCGTAGAGATGGCCATAGATTTATAACTTATGCGTTTTCCAGTTCTTTGAGCTGATGAGTTAACTGTTAAAGTATTTGTAAAGTTGATGACGACAACCTCAGTAACTTCTGTTTTCCGAGTATATTTTCGATTTATTTGCTTTTTGACACTCTTGCATGCATTCAACAGGTATAGAAAAAAGTAATGTGCAGTAGAGAATAATTTTGACTATAAATGGGGCATTAGCAGACTGGCTGTGCTGACACCCATTAGGAGGTTTTGTTTAAACTTTTCAGTGATTCCAGTTCGAAAATTTGGTAGTATTTATTTTATTTCATTAAATGTTATATATTAAACTGTATTTATGTGTCCTCTCTGTTATTATTGATGACCTGGATTTCTACTGAATACTATTATCCAACAAACACTCTTGGACATGCGTGGGATGTGAGGCACAGAACTATCACCATACACCAGGAAACTGTAGATTAATAACTCTGAAGGTGATTGTCTATACTTGACAAGAGTCTGTAGTACTAAAGTAGTGAGGCTGCACAGTACTACTGCTGGCATATTGCCTTGGCTGAGAGTTTGATTAATTGTAATGGAGTATCTTACTGGGTATCTTAGCTTCGCCAGTTATTTGATGAACTCCTGGTTCAAGCTTGACGACAAACGGCCGTCTGGACCAACTCGAGCGATTTTAAGTTTTGATACTGCCGTTTTGCGTTCCGATTCAGGAGTCCGGATTGTTATGATCAGGAGTCCGGATTGTCTGCACCCTCTCTTGGCACTCTTTTAGTTATTTTTGTAAATATTCTTTTCCTTCTCTGTTCTCTTTATTCTAATTGACTCTTGAGTTTCTGTAGTACCTCTCCCATTTTTTTTTTCAATTATTGTTTATTTCATCTGGTTCATACATTGTTCCCTCATATCTGTGATTCTAATATATGTTTTGTATATTTGTGCCCGTATAGCTCCCCACTCCTGGTGTAACCTTGTTATATATACTCAGCACTATTGTCTCTACAACGATTTCATCCCTGACCCTATCCCCAACAATGCTTCTCCTCTCCATGATGTGTATTCTTAGATATTGATTGTTGCACATTTCCTTAGATCACCAAGGTAAGGTAGAGAGGAATACGTCTTATTAGCATGGTCTTTACAGGTTATGTATTGTACTGCATTTATTAAGAGCAGGCTAGCGAAAATCAAAGAAATACGAAGCTTCACGATTCACTTCATTGCCCCATATAGCCAAAATACATGCTTAATTACATCCTCCCTGCCCTACTTAACAACCTAGGGAGTGTATTTCTTTCTTATTAATTATTTTCTCGTCACATCTGAGAATCTGTGCCCACAATTCATTTTCAACACCCACTGTTGTGGGTTTGTGTGTGAGTATAGTGTATTCACTTTGTTATAGTTGCAAGTCACCTAGTTGTGCATGTTAGGGTTGAGCTCTGCTCTTTCGGCCCGCATCTCAACTGTCAATCAATCAACTGTTATTAACTACTATGTCTTCTTTTTTGTCTTCTCCCCCCCCCCCACAGACACACAGTGGGGAGCCGGTGGCCGAGCGGATAGCACGCTGGGCACGTGATCCTGTGGTCCCGGGTTCGATCCCAGGCGGCAGCGAGAAACGATGGGCAAAGTTTCTTTCACCCTATGCCCCTGTTATCTAGCAGTAAATAGGTACCTGGGAGTTAGTCAGTTGTCACAGGCTACTTCCTGGTGTGTGTGTGTTGTGTGAAAAAAATAGTAGTAGTAATAGTAGAAACAGTTAATTAACAGTTGAGAAGCTGGCCGAAAGAGCAGAGCTCAACCCCCGCAAGCACAACTAGGTGAATACACACACACACTCACACAGGAAGCAGCCTGTAACAGCTGTCTAACTCTCAGATACCTATTTACTGCTAGGTAACAGGAGCATAGGGTGAAAGAAACTTTGCCCATCGTTTCTCGCCGGCGCCTGGGATCGAACCCGGGACCACAGGATCACGTGCCCAGCGTGCTATCCGCTCGGCCACCGGCTCCCCACTGTGTGTGTGGGGGGGGGGGGAGGAGACAAAATAGACAAAGTAGTTAATAACAGTTGATTAATTAACAGTTTAGATGCGGGCCGAAAGATCAGAGCTCAACCCCCGCATGCACAACTAGGTGAATACACTATTTACTGCTAGGTAACAGGCGCGTCAGGGTGAAGGAAACTCTGCCTATCTGTTTCTGCTGGCTGCCGGAATCGAACCCGGACCATGGGATTACGAGTCCCAAGCGCTGTCCATTAAGCCACGGCCCCCCTAACACACACGCACACAGTGCGTGTGTGTTCACCTAGATGTGCTTGCGGGGGGTTGAGCTCTGCTCTTTCGGCCCGCCTCTCAACTGTTACTAACTATTTTTTTTCCGCACCACACACACACACACCCAGAAAGCAGCCCGTGACAGCTGACTAACTCCCAGGCACCTATTTACTGCTAGGTAACAGGAGCATCAGGGCGAAAGAAACTCAGCCCATTGTTTCTCGCTGGCGCCGGGAATCGAACCCGGGACCACAGGATCACGCGTCAAGTGTGCTGTCTAGTCAGCCAGAGTGTGTGTGTGTGTGCTCGCCTATTTGTACCTGCAGGATCGAGATCTAGCTCTTGGACCCCATTTTTCTAGCAGTTGGTTGTCTATTACAATGACACCTGAACTGTTTCCTATTATACCTGCTTTTACAGTTGTGAACTGAGTTGGCCTCTACAACCTGCTTCTTTAGGTTTACTCACTACCGTTATGCTAGAAGAAAATGTTCTAACATCTCTATGACACAGTCTCAAGCTTCCATCCATGCCCGCCCCCTCCCCCTTGTTCTATTAGCATTCATAGTAAACATTTTCTGTATTTCCACCTTGTCAATCCTCATAACTATTTTATATGTCTGCATCCCATTCCTCCCTGTGTGTGAGTATGTATTTTTACATGCGTTTGTGTTCTAATCTATTTGTACTAAACTATTTGTGCCTGCAAGATCTAGCCTCGGCTCCTGGACCCCGCATTTCTTGCCGCAGGTGGTTTAAAGCAATGACCCCTGTCCTCTTTCCCTATTATATGAGTGTTTAAAATTATGAATAAATGATGCTTCCACAACTTGCTCCTTTAGTTCATTCCATTTTCCCACAACTCCTTTTGCTAAATGAAAACATTTTAACACCTCTATGACTCATCTGAGTTTTGAGCTTCCACCCATTCCCGCTTGTTTTGTTGGTATTCAGTGTGAACATTTCGTCTATTTCCACATTCTCAATCCCCTTAAGTATGTTATATGTTTCTAGCATATCTCCCCAATCCTTCATTTTATTCTTGCGTCGTGAGGTGCAGTTCCTTCAGTCCTTCATACCCCCTTACCTCACAATTCTGAGACGAGCCTCATCGCAAACTTTTGAACCTTTTCTAAATTCTTTATGTTTCTTTAGGTGAGGGCATGATAGGGCGGCATACTCTAATGCTGGTCTCATGTAGGAAGTGTAAAGTGTTCTAAATTCTTCCTCATATAGGTTCCTGAATGATGTTGTAACTTTTGCAAGCGTAGAGTACGCTGCTGTCGTTATCCTATTTTATGTGCCTCAGGAGTTAGATTTGGTATTATATCCACTCCCAGGTCTCCTTCTCGAGTCATCAAAAGTAGGTAGTTTTCCTCCACTTTGTACGGTCCCCGTGGCCTCCTGTCACTTTGTGCCATTTCCATTATTTTACACCTGCATCGTGTTGATCTCCAATACCCATTTCTCCGACCATCTTCTCAACTTGCTCAAGTCCTCTTGGAGTATCCTACAGTCATCATCTGTCACAACTCGTCACATTTATAATGCGTCAACCACGAACATCGACATAAGAGACTCAACTCCTGTAGACGTCTGTTATGTATATTAGAAATTGAACTTGTCCAAGAACCGATTCTTGAGGAATTCCAATCTTTACTGGTCACCATTCTGACTTCTCGCCAACTCACTGTCTACTCCCTGCTAGTTAATTCCTTACCTATGTTAGGGCTTTATCTCTTAACAATGTCTGTCTCTCGAGTTTGTATATTAGTCTCCTGTGTGGTATTGTATCAAAGGCTTTTTGGCATGACATAAATATGCAATCCTTCCATCCTCGTCCTGCCTTATTCTTGTTACTTTATTATAGAATTCCAGAAACTTTGTTAGGTATGATTTCCCTTCCCAGAACCCATGTTGGTGTTTTGTTTATTCACCTAATTATCTTTAAGAATGTAACCAGTCTTAACCTGATTTTTCATTCATGGACTTTGTAGGGGGAGACTTGTCAGTGATACAGGTCTTTAGTTAAGTTCCGCTTCCCCATCTCGTCTTGAAAATTGGTACAAATTTGTCTTCTTCCAGCAACTGGCCACGTAAGTAAAGTGTGTATACTCACCTAATTGTGTTTGTGAGGTTTAGCTTCGGCTCCTTGGGCCCGCCTCTCAACTGCTAGTCAACTGGAGTAAAGGCTCCTGAGCTTATTGTGTTCTATCTTATCTAAATTTGTACCTATATGAAGTCAGACTCCATCACATCACTTCCTAATGCATTCTATTCATTACCTACTCTGACACTGAAAAAGTTCTTTCAAAAGTCTCTGTGGCTCATTTGGATACTCAATTTCAACCTGTGTCCCCTTCTGTGAGTACCACCGGTGTTAATCCATCCTTGTCTACCCTGTCAATTCCCCGGAGAATTTTGTATGTGGTGATCTTGTCTTCCCGAGCTCCTTAGTCTTCCAGCGAGGTGAAAAGTAATTCACGCAGCCTTTTCTCGTAACTCGTGCTCCTTAATTCTGGGAGTAGTTTAACAGCATACTTCGGAACCTTCTCTACCTACACCTTGTGCATCACATGGGGCCACATACTCCAGGATTGGTCTGACATATGTGATATACTAGGTTCTAAATGATTCCTTACGCAAGTTTCTAAAGGTAGTTTCGATGTTTGTCTGCCTCGCATATGCAAATGATGATATTCTATGGATGTGGGCTTCAGGAGACAGGTTTAGCATAATATTACCTCCTAGATAACCGTTTTTATGAAGGATTTCGTTTCGCTTTCGGTATCATGTGTCTGGTCTCCTGTATTGCCTTACATTTACTTTGGTTGAACTTTAGTAGCCATTTGCAGGACCATTCCATTAGTTTATCTAGTTCATCTTCCTTGGTCTTAATCCTCCTCAGAATTTTTTCATACTCAGCAAACATTATGTGGAACGAGTCTATTCCATCTGGGAGATCATTTACATGTATCAGTGTTACGGCCTCAATGGGTCGCAACCGGGTTCTTTTATTGGTAGTATGAAAGTTCTGGTATCCGGCCCCAAGTTAGTAGAGGCTTTCAAGGGTTGAGCTCAGTAATGCAAGTAAAATAAAAGGGGGGAGGTACATTAAATACAACAGTTCATCATTGTATCCATATATAATTATTTTCCCATCACCATATATATATATATATATATATATATATATATATATATATATATATATATATATATATATATATATATATATATATATATATATATATATATAACTCTTAAAAGGAAGTAATACTACACTATATGTACACCAATGTCTCTCTCAGAAGACACTAAACACTCGGCGAAGCTCAATCGATGCAGTCTTGTACCGTGTTTCGTCACCCGTGGTACTACTCTCAGTAAGTACCGGGAAACAACAATGAGTCTACCCTGGCCACGGGCCAGCCAAGTCACAATTCCATTTCTTGAGGTTATCTTCAGATGATTTCGGGGCTTTAGTGTCCCCGTGGCCCGGTCCTTGACCAGGCCTCCACCCCCAGGAAGCAGCCCATGACAGCTGACTAACACCCAGGTACCTATTTACTGCTAGGTAACAGGGGTATAGGGTGAAAGTAACTCTGCTCATTGTTTCTCGCCGGCGCCCAGGATCGAGCCCAGGATCACAGTCCAGCGTGCTATCTGCTATGCTGACTGGCTCCCTAAGGCACTATGGAGGCACTAAGTGCCTCTTCGTGTAGGCCCACAACCACAGTCCAGCCTGTTGCTGGCAGGTACCAATCAGCCTCGCGCTGCTGGGCCACTTCACTTGCAGATACTAGGGTAGCGGGCCCTAGGCAGGAGCTTCGTGCAACTCGCTGGTTACTCTCCTCTTCGGCACCTCAGTCAGTTGTCTCTTCTACTAGCCAGCCCTGGGTACGGCGAATCCCGTCACTGCCACTCCACAGGCAGACAGTAGAACACTTAACAGTTCTCTTCTGGCACCGGCTCACTGCTTCCTTAAAGCAGACTGGTGTAGAGACCTTGGCTGCCCTGGGTAGACTGCCTCTCCTTGTATCACAGCAGCCCTACGTCGACTCTGTGAATACAGACACGTCATCAGTACACTGGGACACTACATGGGACCACTAGGAAACATCACTTACTGGCTTAGACACATACATTCAACTCCGCTTAGGACAGATGGCGCTGCTTTTCTAAACACCACCTCACTAGAGGTCACCAGCAACCTCACGAGCCGACTAGGACAGGAATCTAGCGCCTCTCGCCGGTATATTCCCGTCATCACTAGATGGCATTGTCCATGTTGTGGGG
This sequence comes from Procambarus clarkii, assembly GCF_040958095.1. Taxonomy (NCBI): domain Eukaryota; kingdom Metazoa; phylum Arthropoda; class Malacostraca; order Decapoda; family Cambaridae; genus Procambarus; species Procambarus clarkii. Next base: position 19,997,321 of record NC_091166.1, on the reverse strand, counting down.
GTTTCGGGAGCAGACTCACAGATGGCGTTGACATCACTGCTCCGTGCTCTGACGATGCACTTGGGTTCGTAACAATCAGAAACAAGATAGGTCCAAAGACTGAACCCTGCGTGACTCCACTGGTGACGCCTCGCCTCTCTGAGACCTCACCATTCACAGAGACTTGCTGTCTTCTGTTGCTTAGGTACCTTCTCTTTTACCTGTTGCTTAGGTAAAAGAGAAGTACCTTCTCTTTTACTCCTAACTGCATCAACATCTTGTACAATAATCTCCAATGGGGTACTGTGTCAAGGGCTTTCTGACAATCCAAAAATATGCAGTCTGCCCACCCGTCTCGTTCTTGCCTGATTTTTGTCACTTGATGCCGCTCTTATCATCTTGACGTATTCATTCCTGGCCCTCTGGTATCTTTCTTTGCTTTCTAGTGTTATGATATTTCTATAGTTTCCCATTACCCTTGTACTTAGTTGCTGTGCCAGCTTACATCTCTGATTAAACCATGCATTCCTCATTTGCATTTTTTTTCTTTTTGGAGTGTAACAAACTTGTCTACTGCCACCTTACACTTCTGCGTGGAATAGTCCATCATGTCTTGTGCTGTTTTTTCTCTAAGCTCGGTTTCCCATGATATATCTGTTAAGAATGTTCATGTTTTCTTATAGTTTACCTTTTCGAAAGCTAGCTCTTTTTTTGTAAGTCTGTCTGTGTCTGTATTCACCAAATTATGCTTGCAGGAGTTGAGCTTAGGCTCTTAGGTCCCGCCTCTCAACTGTCAATCTACTGGTATACAGGTTCCTGAGCCTACTGGGCTCTATCATATCTACACTTGAAACTGTGTATGGAGTTAGTCTCCACCACATCACCACATAAAGAATTCAATTTGTCAACTACTCTGACACTAAAAAAAATATTTTTAATGTCTCTAGGGCTCATTTGACCACTCGATTTCCACCTGTATCCCCTAGTGCGTGTGCCCTTTATGTTAAAAAATATGTGTTTGTCTACCCTATCAGTTCTCTTGAGAATCTTGTTTGTGGTGATCATGTTCCCCTGAACTCTTCTGTCTTCCAGCGTCGTGAGGTTTAATTCCCTTAGTCTCTCCTCGTAGCTCATACCCTTCAGTTCGTGGACTAGTCTGGTGGCAAACCTTAGTACCTTCTCCAGTTTAGTCTTATGCTTGACGAGATATGGATGCCATGCTGGAGCTGCATACTACAGGATTGGTCTGACATATGTGGTATACAAGGTTCTAAATGATTCCTTACAAAAGTTTCTAAAAACCGTTCTTATTTGGCCAACCTGGCATATGTCGCTGAAGTTATGCTTTTGATACGGGTTTCAGGGGCCAGGTCTGGCGTGATATCAACCCTCAGGTCTTTCTCTCTTCCTAACTCCTGATTTCCTATCCCAGCTGGTACCTTGTGATAGGCATTTTTCTCGCTACTCCTATCTTCATCACCTTGCACTTGCTCGAGTTAAATTCTAGTAGGCATTTTTGGTACCATTACTTCAGTCTGTCCAGGTCATCCTGTAGCCTCTTGCTGTCCTCCTGTCTTAATCCTTCTTATAATTTTATCATCATCAGCAAACATTGAGAGGAATGAGTCTATACCATCTTGAAGATCATTCACGTATATCAGAAACAAGATAGGCCCGAGTACAGAACCGCTGGTGACATCACACTATTCTGAGGAATCACCACTCACAGTAACTATATGCTTCCTGTTGTTTAGGTACTCTCTTATCCATTGTAGCACCCTACCGCTTACGCCAGCTTGTTTCTCCTAATTATGCAACAGTCTCTTATGGGGTACTGTGTCAAAAGCTCTCTGACAATCCAAGAAAATGCAGTCTGCCTACCCTTCTCACCCTTGTTGCTTGGTGATAGAATTCTGTTAAACCTGTGAGACATGACTTGGCCTCCCTGAACCCATGCTGGTGGTGTGTTACAAAGTCTCTTCTCTCCAGATGCGCTACCAGCCTTTTTCTCACGATCGTCTTGCTTGGTATTCAAGTTTAGGACAACGGGCTGTAGTTTAGGGCTTCCTGCCTAGCCCGATTTTTTTTTTGTATATTGGGACTACGTTAGCTGTTTTGAAACTCACTGGTAGGTCTCCTATTTCCAGTGACTTTGTATACACCGTAGAGAGAGGCATGAAGAGTGCTTCCGCCTGTTCTTTTTGCATTCATGGTGAGATTCCATCAGGTCCAATAGCCTTGGTCACGTCTAGATCGAGCAGATACCTCCTTATCTCGTGTCTGGTAATTTCAATATCTTCCAAGTTTGATTGGTTTATCGCAACCCCCCTCTCAGCTCAGGGACTTCTCCTTGCTCTATTGTGAAGACTTCTTGGGATCTCTTGTTGAGATTTTCACACATCTCTTTGTTATTCTCTGTGTGCCGTCCTCGCCCTTTTTCAGTTTCATCACCTGTTATTTTACTGTAGTTTTCTTCCTGATGTGGCTGTATAGCAGTTTTGGTTGGGTCTTGGCTTTATTTGCTATGTCATTTTCAAAGTGTCTCTCTCCTTTCCTTTTCACACTTAGGTACCCATTTCTGGCTCTCTGGTATCTCTCTCTCTTCTCACTCTGGCGTACTATTATTTCTGAAGTTTTTCCTTGCCCTTGTCCTTAGCTGCCGTGCTTTCTTATAATGCCTTATTGAACGACGGATTCCCCCATTTTGCTTTTCGTTTTTTACTAGCTTGGCCGGGATAAGCCTGTTTTCTGCCTTCTGACACTTCTAGGTGATGTAGTCCATCGTGCCTTGTACAGACTTTTCTCTGAACTCTGTCTCCAATGGAATTCCTATTAGAAATACTAATCTCAACATAATTTCCCTTCGGTATGCCAGCCTTTTACTTTTCGATCATTTCTTTGGATGGGTTATTTCTACTTCCACCAGATACTAAAATGTTAGGACCTTGTGGACACTCACTCCTATGGAGGGTTCTGATTTTACTTTATGTCTGACTCATTCAGGGTGAATATCAGATGAAGTCTTGCTGGTTCATGATTTCCTCTCATTCATTTGGGCCCCTTGACATGATGGCCTAGAACGTTTATTGTCGGCACGTCTAATAATTTAGCTCTCCATGTTTCTCTCCCTCTGTGTGGTTCTCTGTTTTCCCAGTCTATCTTTCCATGGGTAAAGTCACCCATGATCAACAGTTTGGATTTCTTCGTGCTGGCAATAGAAGCTTTTATCTCTATTATGTTAATGGTTGCCATGTCGTTCCTGTTATACACCTGTCTGGGTCATTTGTAATTACCTGGAGGTTATATGTATTACTACTGTCATTATCTTTGTCCTCCCATTGTCATAATACCTTTTATGCAGTCTTAGAAATCTTCACAGCCTAGGATGTCCTTCTGACTGAAACGCCATGCCTACCTTATCATCAGAGCCACTCCTCCTCTTTCACTTCCCTCCCTCTCTTTCCTAACTACAGTAGTCCTGCAGAAACGCTGCATTTGTTATGATGTGTGGAAGTTTTGTTTCTGTGAGTGATGTTAGACCGGGTTTTCTTCTTGTGTCCTATCTCAAAGTTTACTTATTTTATTTATAATCTCATCTATTGTTTGTGTACATCACTTAGAACCTCTCTCCCGTCTGTCCCTCCTCACTGTCAATCTGGCTGGCTGTTCCACTGGTGCAGACAGTTGCTCGATGGACTAAGCTGCATGGATGGGGATGGTGTGCAGTGCGATACTTAACATGGGTTTGGAGGATGTGGGGTGAGGCATAGTTCGTGGGATGGAGGAGAAAGGGTAGGCTTTGGGAGAGGGGGGAGTGGGGGAGGGGGGATTGGGTGAGTATTTAGTGGGAGGCTAGGAGGGCTTGGAGTAGGAAAGACTAATGGGTTGCAGATCGGAATAATAGTCTTCTCTCAGGGTTTGCTGAAATGCTTGTAGAGAGTTTCCCACTCCTCTCTGGGATTGTTGGGAAATGGGCCGTAGTTCCTTGATTCCTTTCTCTCTCCTTGCTCTTCCTCATTGCATCTGCCTCCCTCATTCTCTCGTCCCTTGTCACATCTCTCTGAAGGAATATTGTTTTCAATGCCGTTACATATAATAGTCTGCTCTTCCTTGCTGGAAGTTCGTCTTTTGTGTTCTCATAAATATATATATATATATATATATATATATATATATATATATATATATATATATATATATGCGAACAAGCCAGAATGGTCCCCTGGACAATATGCAACTGAAAACTCACACCCCAGAAGTGACTCGAACCCATACTCCCAGAAGCAACGCAACTGGTATGTACAAGACGCCTTAATCCACTTGACCATCACGACCGGACAAAATGAGGTGATAGCCGAGGCTATTTGAACCACCCCACCGCCGGCACTCGGATAGTTATCTTGGGCATAGCATTTTACCAAATCACCTCATTCTTAGGGGCACACGTGAGGAACACAAATGCGAACAAGCCAGAATGGTCCCCTGGACAATATGCAACTGAAAACTCACACCCCAGAAGTGACTCGAACCCATACTCCCAGAAGCAACGCAACTGGTATGTACAAGACGCCTTAATCCACTTGACCATCACGACCGGACAAAATGAGGTGATAGCCGAGGCTATTTGAACCACCCCACCGCCGGCACTCGGATAGTTATCTTGGGCATAGCATTTTACCAAATCACCTCATTCTTAGGGGCACACGTGAGGAACACAAATGCGAACAAGCCAGAATGGTCCCCTGGACAATATGCAACTGAAAACTCACACCCCAGAAGTGACTCGAACCCATACTCCCAGAAGCAACGCAACTGGTATGTACAAGACGCCTTAATCCACTTGACCATCACGACCGAACAAAATGAGGTGATAGCCGAGGCTATTTGAACCACCCCACCGCCGGCACTCGGATAGTTATCTTGGGCATAGCATTTTACCAAATCACCTCATTCTTAGGGGCACACGTGAGGAACACAAATGCGAACAAGCCAGAATGGTCCCCTGGACAATATGCAACTGAAAACTCACACCCCAGAAGTGACTCGAACCCATACTCCCAGAAGCAACGCAACTGGTATGTACAAGACGCCTTAATCCACTTGACCATCACGACCGGACAAAATGAGGTGATAGCCGAGGCTATTTGAACCACCCCACCGCCGGCACTCGGATAGTTATCTTGGGCATAGCATTTTACCAAATCACCTCATTCTTAGGGGCACACGTGAGGAACACAAATGCGAACAAGCCAGAATGGTCCCCTGGACAATATGCAACTGAAAACTCACACCCCAGAAGTGACTCGAACCCATACTCCCAGAAGCAACGCAACTGGTATGTACAAGACGCCTTAATCCACTTGACCATCACGACCGGACAAAATGAGGTGATAGCCGAGGCTATTTGAACCACCCCACCGCCGGCACTCGGATAGTTATCTTGGGCATAGCATTTTACCAAATCACCTCATTCTTAGGGGCACACGTGAGGAACACAAATGCGAACAAGCCAGAATGGTCCCCTGGACAATATGCAACTGAAAACTCACACCCCAGAAGTGACTCGAACCCATACTCCCAGAAGCAACGCAACTGGTATGTACAAGACGCCTTAATCCACTTGACCATCACGACCGGACAAAATGAGGTGATAGCCGAGGCTATTTGAACCACCCCACCGCCGGCACTCGGATAGTTATCTTGGGCATAGCATTTTACCAAATCACCTCATTCTTAGGGGCACACGTGAGGAACACAAATGCGAACAAGCCAGAATGGTCCCCTGGACAATATGCAACTGAAAACTCACACCCCAGAAGTGACTCGAACCCATACTCCAAGAAGCAACGCAACTGGTATGTACAAGACGCCTTAATCCACTTGACCATCACGACCGGACAAAATGAGGTGATAGCCGAGGCTATTTGAACCACCCCACCGCCGGCACTCGGATAGTTATCTTGGGCATAGCATTTTACCAAATCACCTCATTCTTAGGGGCACACGTGAGGAACACAAATGCGAACAAGCCAGAATGGTCCCCTGGACAATATGCAACTGAAAACTCACACCCCAGAAGTGACTCGAACCCATACTCCAAGAAGCAACGCAACTGGTATGTACAAGACGCCTTAATCCACTTGACCATCACGACCGGACAAAATGAGGTGATAGCCGAGGCTATTTGAACCACCCCACCGCCGGCACTCGGATAGTTATCTTGGGCATAGCATTTTACCAAATCACCTCATTCTTAGGGGCACACGTGAGGAACACAAATGCGAACAAGCCAGAATGGTCCCCTGGACAATATGCAACTGAAAACTCACAGTGGATTAAGGCGTCTTGTACATACCAGTTGCGTTGCTTCTGGGAGTATGGGTTCGAGTCACTTCTGGGGTGTGAGTTTTCAGTTGCATATTGTCCAGGGGACCATTCTGGCTTGTTCGCATTTGTGTTCCTCACGTGTGCCCCTAAGAATGAGGTGATTTGGTAAAATGCTATGCCCAAGATAACTATCCGAGTGCCGGCGGTGGGGTGGTTCAAATAGCCTCGGCTATCACCTCATTTTGTCCAGTCGTGATGGTCAAGTGGATTAAGGCGTCTTGTACATACCAGTTGCGTTGCTTCTGGGAGTATGGGTTCGAGTCACTTCTGGGGTGTGAGTTTTCAGTTGCATATTGTCCAGGGGACCATTCTGGCTTGTTCGCATTTGTGTTCCTCACGTGTGCCCCTAAGAATGAGGTGATTTGGTAAAATGCTATGCCCAAGATAACTATCCGAGTGCCGGCGGTGGGGTGGTTCAAATAGCCTCGGCTATCACCTCATTTTGTCCGGTCGTGATGGTCAAGTGGATTAAGGCGTCTTGTACATACCAGTTGCGTTGCTTCTGGGAGTATGGGTTCGAGTCACTTCTGGGGTGTGAGTTTTCAGTTGCATATTGTCCAGGGGACCATTCTGGCTTGATCGCATTTGTGTTCCTCACGTGTGCCCCTAAGAATGAGGTGATTTGGTAAAATGCTATGCCCAAGATAACTATCCGAGTGCCGGCGGTGGGGTGGTTCAAATAGCCTCGGCTATCACCTCATTTTGTCCGGTCGTGATGGTCAAGTGGATTAAGGCATCTTGTAAATACCAGTTGCGTTGCTTCTGGGAGTATGGGTTCGAGTCACTTCTGGGGTGTGAGTTTTCAGTTGCATATTGTCCAGGGGACCATTCTGGCTTGTTCACATTTGTGTTCCTCACGTGTGCCCCTAAGAATGAGGTGATTTGGTAAAATGCTATGCCCAAGATAACTATCCGAGTGCCGGCGGTGGGGTGGTTCAAATAGCCTCGGCTATCACCTCATTTTGTCCGGTCGTGATGGTCAAGTGGATTAAGGCGTCTTGTACATACCAGTTGCGTTGCTTCTG
>NC_091166.1:19779930-19984930 GCF_040958095.1 Procambarus clarkii | reverse complement strand
TGGTGGAGGCCAAAACCATAATCATAATCATCTGTATCAAACCTTATTACAGGTAAAACCAGTAGGCAGTCTACTGTATTTTATCAAACCGTTATTAGTATAATAGATCTCGTAATAATTTTGCAAAAATAATGGCATTTACTATTTTTAAAAGATTATTAGCAAATTTACAGAAATGGTGCATTCGGAAGACAAAACCAATTTTTCACTTTTGACAATTGAGCACCTGCTACATCCAGATTCTAGGGAGGAAAGGAAGGACGATCTTACTGGATCCCATAGCCTCTCCGAGGCACAAACCAGGCTTTTACATAACCCCCCCCCCCCTGCACCCGAGCTTTTTAAAATAGTAAATGCCATTATTTTTGCAAAATTATTACGAGATCTATTATACTAATAACGGTAAATAAATAATAAATAGTAAATAAATCAAAATCAGTTACATTATTTTATCTTATTCATAGCATAAATGTTCTCGAAGATTACTAAAAAGAAATTGAATTAGACTACAGCAAATTGGCAAACTTTACCTTGTATCTGTTTCCACCGAGTTTGTTTGGGGCGTTCTTCAACATATCAGCAATACTTGTCTCAACATCTCTTTCAGTTGCATTAGTGTGGGTGTTGATATAGGCTTCTGGAAATTTATAAGAATTAATTAATATATATAATTATAATTCACTTTGCTATTCCCCATTCCACAGTCCTCTCGTCCTTCCCACTTCCCTGTCCCCACATCATCCCCACTATTCCCACTTCCCTGTCCCATCGTCCTCCTTACCATTTTCCCCTCCCCTGTCCTTCTTCCTCCCCCACCATCTCCCATTCACCTGTCCCTTTGTCCTCCCCAGCATTCCCCTGTCCCCACCATCCCCAACTCCCCAGTCCCCTCGTCCTCCCCACCATTACCCTCTCCTCTGTCCCCTCGTCTTCCCCACCATACCCCCCTCTCGTCCTCCCCACCATTCCAAACTACCTCATCCGATGCATTCTATAATGGTCTGATGCTTCCATCAGAAAATTGGGAACATCAAATGATCTGATATTCCCATCACTGAAAAATAAGAACAGCTAAAAAAATGAAATGAAAAAAATAAAAAAATAAACTATACTCATGAAATGAACAGTATGGTAAACAACACAGCTCAATTTCAATGCAATGTCACACAAAATTATTAAATCGAAATGAAAATAAATTGAAATCTATGAAAATTCAAATTATCAATACAATCGGAAATATTGAAATAATATCGCAACATAATATAGTGTGGGTTGCTCTTACGTGCAACAGACGGTGCTGTTTTCAAAAAAGGCATGGTTTTACCTGTCACAAGTGTGGCATCTATACTTATACTCACGAAATGAACGGTATGGTAAACAACATAGCTCAATTGCAATGCAATGTCACAATAACATTTAATAACAATAATAACAATAACATTTAAATATACTTTAAGATATAATCTAGAAGAAAATAAGAACATTGAAACGGTTCATGAACTCGATTTCAATAAAGGACACTATGGGGAACTTTGAAAAACAGTTAATGAGTATAATTAGACAGACTTGTTGCTAGGCAGAGGAGTAAATAATGAGATATATGGCAAATTTTGCAAAATATACGGCACACAAACATTCATACCCAAACAAAGCAAAATGCTAGGTAAGAACAAAGCAGTTGGCCCGTAGGGAAAAGGAGATACCCACAAGACTGGAATACAAGTCATTAACAAGCACACAAGTACTACACTACACAACAACCACACTACTACCAGAACTGGACGAATCACTACCAAAACAACACATTGCACATCACTACCAAAACAACACAACACAACACAAGCATTGGCAAAGAATTATAGACCAGTTGCACTAACATCCCACATAATAAAATTATTTGAGAGTGATCAGGAGTCAGATTACTAGTTTTATAGAGACCAATGACCTCCACAATCCAGGCCAACAAGGATTTAGAGCAGTTTCTATGATCGAGCCACTGAGATCTATAAAGAATTCTGATCAAGAAAGAGATCTAGGGGTGGTTTTAGATAGAAAACTATAACCTGAGGATCATATTAAGAACATTCTGCGAGGGGCCTATGCTACACTTTTTAACTTTAGAATTGCTTTTAAATACATAGGTCAAAAAGTTTTAAAAGTTTTAAAAGTTTTTTAAACCTCTCGTGTATCATGAGTGTGTTAAAGCATCAGATGGTGCATTCAGATGATGAATATTACCTAGTTCCTTCATCTGGGAAGAATGAACACATATTGGTGCATTCGGATGATAAAAACTAACTACTGTAGTTTAATTGATCAACAGACTGTATATCATATGCAGACTGTATGTGGATCTGCGGGCCACTCCAAACAACAGCCTGGTGGACCAAGCTCCACCAGGGCTAAAGCACAAAGTGATATAGATGTGATAGAGAAACTAGGTCAAATGGAGGAGTAGGTCTGTATATTAAACAGCACCTGACATGCACAGAGCTACTAAACTCAATGTGGTGGTAGAGTGGTGGGGGGGGGGGGAAACATTGCAGAAAAAAACAAAAATACAATTTGGTCAACAAAACAGCATTGTTTAAAATAGAAGACATGGGTTGACATTTTGGGGGTAAGGTAGGTTACATTGAGTTAATTAGTTAGTACTTAGTTTTTATCTTAAACTGGTTGGGAGAGGTACAGTGTTGCTGTGCTGGTGAAAGAACACCTAAAGGTAAATTAAATAATGATTGCGAATCCACAAGAAGTTGACATAATAGCGCTAGAGATCTGCAATCAGGATGATAAACTTTCCTTAAAGAATTTGACAAACACTTGCTGATAGGACATGAAGTAAATGAAATGTATGTCAAGTTTTGTGAAATATATGATAAAAGCACAACAAAATTTGTACCAAAGGAGAGATGCAGAACTAGGAAAAGGGGTTTGTTCAACAGAAATTGCGAGAGGGCCTGAGACCCAAACACACACAAATGGAATCAATATATAGCAAGAGGCCAAACCCCCAAACATACAAGCGATGCAAAGATGCGAGAAACAGCAGCAGCATTAAGGAGAGGGACTTAAGGACCATAAATAAAGTGTGAAAATAAACTCGAGTAAATTTTTTTAACTACTCTCGACAGTGAAGAAAAACAAATATTCAGACGATTTGTGTTAGAATCAATAATCTTACACTTTCGGTCATATTCAACAACACAAATACATACACACACATTCCTGTTGCTGTAGCAAGTGAAGAATTACACACACATTTCACAATAACGTGATGCATCAAATGAACAAATCCACAAGGGCCGTGACGAGGATTCGAACCTGTGTCTGGGAGCATCCCAGACACTGCCTTAATCGACTGAGCTACAACAGGGTAAAAGGGTTGAAACCGAAGTTCTACTGAACTTACTGGATCCCATAGCCTCTCCGAGGCACAAACCAGGCTTTTACACAACCCCCCCCCCCTGCACCCGAGCTTTTTAAAATAGTAAATGCCACTATTTTTGCAAAATTATTACGAGATCTATTATTCTAGAGAATAATGCATATAAATGCATATATGCATATAAATACAATAGTAAATGTAAATAATTTTACCTTGCACCTAGATCCACCAAGCCTGTATGGCGCGCGTTTCAGTACTTCGGAAATCTAGAACTATCTTGAATCTCTAATCTGCAATGAAACAATACATATTATTGCACTTACCAAAACATGGATGAATGTAGAAAATACAGAACTATTAGCTGAATATCAAATAAATGGATTTAATCTATTTCACACAGATAGATATATTAGATATTATATTATATTCCTTTCCTCCCTAGAATCTGGATGTAGCAGGTGCTCAATTGTCAAAAGTGAAAAATTTGGTTTATTTAACATACACGCCATAGACCGGCTTGGGAAAAAAAGTTCGTAAAACCCAGGGGCCATAGACCGGCTTGGGAAAAAAAGTTCGTAAAACCCAGGGGCCATAGACCGGCTATGAAAGAAAATTTGAGAAAACCCTGGGGCCATAGAACGGCTATTTAATCCCCTTGAACGGACCTGTGCATGGACCACTGAGGCATAAAAAAAAACACAGGCCATAGACCGGCTTGGGAAAAAGAAGTTCGTAAAACCCTGGGGCCATAGAACGGCTATTTAATCCCCTTGAACGGACATGTGCATGGACCACTGAGGCATCGAAAAAAAACATGGACCATAGACCGGCTTGGGAAAAAAAGCTAGGTTAGGCTAGGTAAAAAAGAAAGGAGCTAGGTTAGACTATGTATGTTTAAATCTCTGATTTAAACAGAGCCAGTGTTCAGTCAAATAACTGAATTTATCAAATCTTATCCTTGTATAATATACAAGCTGATGTGAGATCCCTGTCTACAGGTGGACTGGAACTATTATCAACTAATCCATACATCCCACCTGTCCCTTACAGCCCACAATCTATCATTAGGAAAACCATGTGAGAAATCTTTAAGGAATTCTGATAAAGAAAGAGATCTAGGGGTGGTTCTAAATAGAAAACTATCACCTGAGGACCACATAAAGAACATTGTGTGAGGAGCCTATGCCATGCATTCCAACTTCAACAGCATGTTGTGGGGTGCCGATATTGTGTGCCATCACATGTAAACCAACCAAGCCCACAAATACGTCAACATGGACCAGCATTACACCGTCTAACATACTCTGTCAGATGTAACAACTAAATTTGTGAATTCAAGACCTAATCTATTGCATAACACAGTGTTAGTACGAGAAAAACATTACTTACATTCGAAGCCGTGTTTTAAAATGGCGGCGGTCTTGTTGTACTGACGCTCCAAACTGTGTGTTCGTTTGCGTATGATGAACGTGTGACAATTTACTACAACAATTATTTAATTATTCTTATTCTTTATTTTACTATTTTTAGGGTACATGAAATTTCCAAATTATTTGCACACAATAATATAATTGCATTGTCATAACCTTTATATATTACGGAAAATACGATGACATGAACGAAGTCAAAGTGAAGTTGAAGTCAAAGTCATTCGCCGAACGTATTAGTCATTTTTTTTCTCCCAAACGATAAGGGATAACAAAGCCACAGAGCATATAAGTGTAGAGTAAAGTCAATTTTATTCAGGAAAGTACATACATAGTTGATTTACAAACATAATGTTGGATTTATAGATAGAGCTAGTGCATACAATACCTAAAGCCAATATAGTAGGCATATAGCATTTCAGGCAACCGGGCAGTATATATGGACCCCTTACTCAAATCTCTGAATATGTTAGATATTAAGTCCCTGCACATACTCTCATGTGTATTTTATATATATAAAACGCTGCACTGTAATGTCAATCCTGACCCTAAAAGCTTCCTAGAAGGTTGTAACAGATCCCATGAGCACCACACCAGAAACAAATACCTGTAGGTGTGTACTGATGGTGCCTTATAGTGTGTACTCGTACCTTATGGTGTGTACTGGGGCCTTATGGTGTATACTGGTGCTTTATGGTGTGTACTGGTGCCTTATGGTGTGTTCTAGTGCCTTATGGTGCGTACTGGTGCCGAATGGAGTGTACTGGTGCCTTATGGTGTGTACTGGTGCATTATTGTGTGTATTGGTGCCTTATTGTGTACTGGTGCCTTATGGTGTGTACTGGTGCATTATGGTGTGTACTGGTGCATTATGGTGTGTACTGGTGCATTATGGTGTGTACTGGTGCCTTATGGTGTGTGTTCTGGTGCCTTATGGTGTGTACTGGTGCATTATGGTGTGTATAATGCACACTTTAGTGCGCGCGGCACTAGCTGGAAAAACAAGCGGGTTGTGCTCAAGCATAAACACAAAAAAGTTTATAATCTTTTCACGCTGCTAACCTCAATTCTCGAGCTACGTTTTTCATTTTGGTATCAATGCGTTGGCAATAAAATTCTCTACAAGATCATATGCATAAAATGTCACCGAAGCATTTGGTATCCCACCACGAAGTAAATAAACACGAAGATGACTCGCCGTGACACCCAAACAGGAAGTAAATGTTCATACTCTTTCGTTTGTTGCCAGCCTCACAGTCATCCTACAGCGCTCATTTTGATATCACTGAACTCACAATAAAATTCCCCACCCAGACATATGCCTATCAATGTCTAATTATGGTATCGGGTGACCCGCACGAGTGTGGGAACTGGGCGAAGCATTAGCCGTGATTTCAGCAGGGACGACACTGGTGTGATGCAGGGCTTTGAATGTTTATACTGATTTCACTGTCCTGACATTATTTCTGGAGCTACGTATTTCATTTTTATAGCAATGTGTTCGCAATAGAAAGTTCTATAAGAACATGGGTAGAGTTGGCCAACACAGCGTCAAATAAATTTGCGGCGAATAAAATCTTACGCGTGTTTGTACCCGTGAGCGTCAAAAGTTTTTACTTTGCTCATGTTTTTCAAGTTTATACTTGTTTCACACCGTTTTTTTTGTATAGTGTTCGGAATAAAATTCCCTTCACAGACATATGCATATCAAATACAATTCCTTGGAATTCACAGCTGTAGAGATGACGGAAAACACACAACCAGAACCCGCTCTTGACACTCCAACTCACACCCGCAACACCCACAAAAAAAGTTTCTCTTGTTTCATGTATACTTACTTTAGTTTTCGTGCTACAGTTCTCATTTAGGTATCAAAATATTCCTAAGAAAATAGACTACAATACTGAAACAATCTAAGACAATTATGTGTACTTACCAAAGCAAAGACGATTGTAGTAAAATAAGTTGAGCATTTTATCTCCACTCCACCTCCTTCAGGTACTGATTCCTGAAGTTGCTCAACAGATGTTCCTAGGTGGAGTGAAGCTGATGTAGGTGGTTATTTCTTGTCCACCCAATACACCCTTTTCCTGTGATAAGTGGTGTAACAAGGTATGACGCAAAGTGGAACATCGCATGTCTTGCACGCTATACCAGTTTCCTTCCTGATACCCGACTTTGAACACACTTCACACCTGCGACGTTTGGGGATTTTTACCAGCTCATGTTTCAATTTATAGTTCAGGCGAGTCTCTGCTATAACAACACGTCGCTGTTGTCTCTTGGTTGGCAATAAACTACTGTCTGAATCGTCGCTCTCACTATTGTTTTCAAACACTAATGTGGAATATGAATTATCTTCATCAGATTCAGCTTCAGCACTAGGTGTAGACGTGAAGAGAGGGCGCCTCACACCCGACGGGCCAGGTGTTGACGGGTCAGCAGCAGGATACACAGGACCAGTGTCATGATTTATGTCTGGAGCATGAACTAGATGTGGAGATGGTGTAGTTGTTGCAGGCCACTCTGCCTTGTCAAATTTCAATAAAGACCAAATAGCAACTTCATGGAACTAGAGCAGAGTTAGTTTCCTTCGATCATCTGTGTTGGCCTTGTACAATGTATGTACAATGCATTGAGTAAAGACCAAATAGCAACTTCATGGAACTAGAGCAGAGTTAGTTTCCTTCGATCATCTGTGTTGGCCTTGTACAATGCAACCACAAGTTGACATTGAATGTGAATTAACAATGAGACAAGTAAGATTTATACTAATACATTTATACTAACTCTGTTGAGCGTTGACCATTTATACATCAAATCTGTTGATGTGAGCACTTTAGTTTAGTCTGCCGTTTAAAGAAAAAAAGAGCATATCAATGGTATATCACAGAAAACGAATTTATCATAAACTCATGTATTTGTCTTATCATATTGAACTGCATTCATATTTTTAATATATAACAATATGAATATACAAATTTCTGTAAATCCCCTACCTTGTTGGAATCTGTGGAAATGAATGAGCAAATGTGCTGGCTGAAGGCGCTGAAGGAAACCACATTGGTTTCATTTCGGATACAAATGTCCATGGAAATTCAAAATGGAAACTAATTATATAGTTGAACCTGCAGAGACGAGTTTAAGAATCTGTGTTGAGAGTGATGGACACAGCCTTCACAATTATACTTCAGAGAATGTAAACATCTAAGAGTCATTAGAAATATGTGTAGAATAATAAACCCTACATTGTTTGAGCTAGGGAAAACACCATTTGTGATATATAGATACTATAGCTGTTCCTAAAGATTCACCCTTTTTTGCACCAGCAAGATAACATATAAGATTTTAAGAGTTGACGAATGTTAATATTCTTGTTTGATAAACTGTGAACTTGAGACATAGTTAATAAGAACATATTAACACAACAAAATGTTTTCATAATCTTTAACACCACTTTCCAGCAACTTATATAATTTATATAAATTATTTTAGAGAATAATACATAAATTATATATTTAAACATGATATAGTGTTTAGTGGAATGTATAAGGAGTCAAATTGTGTTAAAAAGAGCAATTTTTAGAAAATTTGGAAAAATACTTTATTCTGTTCAAATTATAACTAAATGGATTTTAAAGGTTTCACTCAGCCAATATATATCATTCACAATTTATTAATGAATTTTACAAAAAAACACCATTAATTTTATATTTAAACATGTAAAAACTATTTGTTTTACATTTGGAAGAAAATAATTGTAGAAAAACAATTTATAATTAAACCTTTGTGTTTGGATTTTTTGAGTAAAAGTTTCTCAAAGGCTTTCCTGCACCATTCTCAATGCAAATCATTCCCACACCTATGGCAAGAGATAGGCGAACGTTGTGTAGATGATTTGTGTTTGCTGGGTAGTGCCTACTAACTTGTCTGTGCTGTCGTGTATGCTCAATGATATAGAGATGGAGGAGGACAAAGTAAAGAAATTTATTGACACAAGGGACGAGAGAATTTTGGAGGAGTGTACAAAGGCCCAGCTCCAACAAGTGGCAAACCACTTTGGGATCAGGTTGAGGACGACTAAGGTAGCGGAGCGAAGGATAGAGATCATGGCACAGCTCACAGCTCGAGAGGAGGCGACGGGAGAGGAGCCATCTCAAGAGCAGCCGTCCCGAGGAGAGCCGTCGCAAGGTGAACCGTCCCGACTAGAGCCACCCCAAGTGCCTACCAGTGTGGAGAGAATTCACAGTGAACATGGGAGCAGTGGAAGGTCCAGCTGTAGTAAGAGGAGCCTGCAACTGGAAGTAATGAAGATGGAACTGGAAGCCCAGCTGCGACGAGAGGAGAGAGAAGCGCAAATGCAGCGAGAGGAGCGTGAGCGAGAGGCACGGCTGCAGCGAGAGGAGCGTGAGCGAGAAGCACGGCTGCAGCGAGAGGAGCGTGAGCGAGAAGCTCGGCTGCAGCGGGAAGAAGGAGAGAGACAACTGCGACTGGAGGAGATAAAGGCAAAGAAAGAAGTCGAATTGCGTCGCGTTGAGCGTGGTCTGCCCTCACTACCTGCACGGCGGGATGACCTCAAGGTAAGGGAACGTGACTTACCTACGTTCGAACCACAAGAAGCTGAGGCGTTCTTCGAACACTTTGAACGGATAGCAACTCTGAAGGAGTGGCCGGAAGATGATTGGGCTGCTCTGGTCCAGGGCAGGTTGACTGGTGAGGCCCGGGAAGCCTATAACATGCTGGACCTAGAGGAGTGTACTAGTTATGACGCGATTAAGAATGCGGTTCTCCATTCATTCCGGCTGACTCCGGAGGTGTACCGGAAGCGGTTCAGAGAGTGTACAAGAGCGTCGGGAAAGACTTACGCCGAGACCGCCAGGGATATGGAACGGAAATTCCTACGATGGTTGAAGGCGGAGGAAGCGGAGTCGGTGGATGATATCAAACGACTGATAGTGATGGAGAAGTTCATGTCGGTGCTCCATCCTGAGTTGCGAGTAAGGGTGAGAGAAGCAGGTATTAAGGACCTGAAGGCTGCAGCGGGCCGAGCCGACATGCTGGAGGAGGCACTACATATCAGGAGGGAGGGGCCGCCCAGACACTCGCCTTACCCCAGGTCGGGAGGGAACTTTAGGAGTTCAGGAGGAGCGAGGACGGGTGGGGACGGTCACAAGAGTAGTGTGCCCGATGAAGTAACGCGGTTCAAGAGCTCAAGAGACGCGGGGAGGAAGCCCCAACCTGTGAGCAGTGGACCTAACTCGGGAGCAAGTGCTGCAGTCCCGGACACGACGACAGGGAGTCCAAGGAGGACCCAGGGGACGTCTGCAAGTGGTACCGCCAGAGTGACTAGCGAGTGGCCGCCCAGGGGAGGCAGCCGATGCTACAACTGTGGCGTGAGAGGACATTATGCCCGCGAGTGTGAGGAGCACCAAAGGAATGTAGGATTAATGTTGGAAGAGGAGAGAGTGTTTGTTCACACCCCATATTATAGTGGACCCAACGTGAATGGTTGGGAAATGAAGTTGGGTGAACATCCCTTCGTTTTCGAGGCCAACGTGAAGTTTGGAAAGTCAGACCCAGTGGAGGTGGCCGTTCTTCGAGATACGGGTGCTGACATAAGTATGGTAACCAGGAGTATTCTCCCCAAGGAATTTAATGATTCACCTGTGGGAGTGGTGAGGATACGCAGAGTGGGGGAGGAATACAGGTTGCCACTTCACGAAGTACAGCTGATTGCCGACTGCGGAGTCGAGAATGCTATAGTAGCTGTAGCCCCTAAGTTACCCCTAGAGCATGTACAGATGGTGCTGGGTAATGACCTCGGAGGAGGCAGGATACAACCCGATTGGGCCAGGAGTGCCTATGTTGCAAGCAGCGGTACAACCCTGTCGGGTGAGGTATCGGTCGTTCCAGATGATAGAGAGGAAGCCGACTTCGCCAGGGGAAACGTCGCCAGAGACGACGACAACGAGGGCGAGAGTGCAGAGAGGTCATCGGAGGTTGTGGAAAACCCCGACGAGGACCTCCGACTAAGCCTGATGATGCGTGTGGAGGAGTGGCGAGGAGCAGCTGTACAAACGCCTGGGGCGGTGAAGAGGCTGCAGACCGCACTCCCTCCATACAGAAACGTGAATAAAGTAAGCTCAGTGGATGAGCGAACGGCGGTGAGGGGCAGAGTGGAGGAGCCACGACGCAGTGCACCCTATGCCGGCCAGATGAATAGTGGTAGGTGCAAGATGAACCACCGTGGTGAGGTGAGCCACAGGGAGGTGGATGAGCCCAACCACGAACCGAAGAAGACGTCTGCAGGGAAGAGAATCTCCTGGAGGAGTGAAGATGTTCGTCGGGAACGAAGGAGCGAATGGTATAGGAAAGGAAATACGAAGAAAGCAGGGAATTGGTACACCCAGGGTAGGCGGCAGCCTAACCAGAGGGGCATTGGGCCATCGCAAAAGCCTAGTGTAGAAGAGAGGAAGCTGCTGGATGGAGTACAGGTTACAAGTGCCACTGTGAGGAGACAACGCACCTATGGGAGAAGAGGAACCGAGAAGAGAGAAGATTGGCGAAGAGGAGATCATGAGAGGAAACATGGAGTACCTGTAGGACGCAGTGGAAATGCAAGACTATCTCGGAGTGCACGACGCGGTGGAGGCGCTGCATGCACTGAATCTTACAGTGGTAACGAGCCGTGGGAGTACACTCGTAGCCACGGAGAGGGGATTTCTTGTAGGTGTTCAGGGAACACCCATCACACCCGGTACTATGCGAGGAGGAGATACAATGAGGCAAGTGACTGGCAAGGTAGTACGAGCCACGTCACCAACTGGAGGAGTGACACTTCAGGAACGGAGGGAGCAAGAGTATAGATTGCCCTCTTGAGTGCTGCTCTTCAGATATGACTCTTATTTTAAGGGGAGGGGTGCCCTCTCCGATTTCTTTCGTTTGCCGGCTTAAAGAGTCATATCAGCTCTCCCTACTGATTCTCTGAGGTTCAGGGAGTCTAATGATATATGTGGCGACCAGACCGGCTGCCAGTTAAGGGAAGGAAGTTATATTATAAGTTGTAAATAAAGGAAAATTGGCGCCCTGTTATAAAATGAAACAGTATCCCCTATGGCAGATATGACCTTTTGGAAGGGACATTAGCCGATCGCGGATTGGCCGACGTAGGTCGCGGGCGACAAATCAGGGCCCGCCATGACGTCACCGAGTGCCACGGGCGGCGCCAACGTCAGAGTTGATCTGACCTTGGAAGCGACAGGACGCGCCTTGGTCTGCTCTCAAGGATTGGAGGCTCTGCAAGCCTTATTCAGTGGATTGAACTAGCCATCGCAGCCCACCATAGTTATTGGAGACCCTGCGCTTCTGGGAAGCAAAAGAGGAACCAAGTTCATTGAGCAGAGAAGTGCCAAACTTGGAAAATAGTCGGCGACGACGCTGGGCGGCGCCGCTGGCTGGACGTTGGGGTCTGGAAGGTGCAGCGGGCAGGCCTAGCTGTGACTGGGGTCACATCCACTGAGAATCTTGGAAGGACGACACCGTGCCTAGGACAAGGAGCAACGCCTTGTGGAAGGGGCGAGTGTGGGAAAAATAGTGATTAGCTCAGCGCCCATCGATGAACCAGGATTGGGGCAGCTGAATCTCAGGGATTGGAACGGCGACGACGCGAAGGCTCCACGACACCTGAGGACCTGTGGAACGTCCTGGATCGTCAAGGATCGACCCAAGGAAGCGTGGGAACCTCACACCATCGAGGGACAGGCGTCGTGAGCCAGGAATGTAAGGTAGATCATTTTCCCTCCCATTACCCCTTGTATGAGTAGGCTAGTTAAGCCACAATATTTACTTGTGTATGTGGCAGCAAGACTTTATTACTTTAATAGTAGAATAGGCTGCAAGGCAGTTTGAGTCCAGGACTGTCAGAGAGGACAGTGTGTATGGATGGCCGGACAGTGAAGAAGAGGCGCCGACGTGGTGAAGAGGCCCTCCTGTGAGAGTGTGAGACTCCTGTCTTTCTGCCCAGTTGAAGGAGGGTTGGAGGTCGTGGAAGAAGAGGCTGACGATCTCCAGACTCATTATCCATATTTCTATATTCATGTATTACTTGTGATTGTGTGTGTGTGTTCATGTAATTTGCATCAGTAAATCCACACATTTTATCACTGTGTTTGAGTGTGCCTCCATTTATGATATTTCTCTATGAGCATACATTTCTGGCTACAAACAATATATGATACACCCACTGAACTGCATTGCTGGGGTGCAGATATAATAACCCAGCTGGCGACCTTGCTAAAAGGAAGATAGAGAAGACAGGCGGGAAAGGAGTTCCTGCAACCTTTTTTGTCTGGCAGGCAAGACTCAGGGAGGTTATGGTTATAGGTAAGCCTGAGTCTTCCTTCACTCCCCCACGGATCTAGGCCGGAACTGTTAACAGCAGTTTCCCCGTGTTTGACTGAAGGGCTTCCAGGGTGAATCAGTGGCACCCCTTTGTGGTGGAAGCAAAGACCTGCAGAGGTGGGCATTGTTGGTCCTCTCTTGTGTGACCAAGGAGACTTTGGTCAATCCAGGGAGTCGGAGGGGCTGAGTATTTGGGCCTTTTGAGCCCCTAGCAGTTTAGTGTTAGCAGAGCCCCGGACCACCCACCCCCCACGTGACAATATATATATATATATATATATATATATATATATATATATATATATATATATATATATATATATATATGTCGTACCTAGTAACCACAACGCAGTTTTTGGCCTACAATGCAAGACCCGATTTACCTAATAAGCCAAGTTTTACAGAATGTCAATATTTAAAAAAAAATTCTCATGAAATGATAAAGCTATTCATTTCATTATGTAGGAGCTAATTTTTTAAAATTTGAGTTAAAACTAACGTAGATATATGACCGAACCTAACCAAACCTAACTAACCTAACCCAACCTATCTCAACCTAACCTAAGCTATCTTCTTGAGGTTATCTTGAGATGATTTCGGGGCTTTAGTGTCCCCGTGCCCCGATGCTCGACCAGGCCTCCACCCACAGGAAGCAGCCCGTGACAGCTGACTAACACCCAGGTACCTATTTACTGCTAGATAACAGGGGCATTCAGGGTGAAAGAAACTTTGCCCATTTGTTTCTGCTTCGTGCAGGAATCGAACCCGCGCCACAGAATTACGAGTCCTGCGTGCTATCCACCAGGCTATGAGGCTAACATAACTAAGGTGGAATATAACGGGTAAAGTAAAAGTTGTTCAATTTGTTTATAAATTTATTGATGAAATGGTTATAGAAAGGGCTGCAACTGGTCCAAGTTTCAGCATCACACCCTAAACAGAAAAGGAGAAAAATATACAGAACGTATTATGCAACGAATTTTCAACATTTTCAAAAAACTTTAGGGAACACATGTGTCAACTAAAATCATTTCTATAACACTCAGATATCACATTAGCATGTACTAAAGGATATTGAATTGGGGTTTTAGCCAAAAAGTGTTTAGTGCAATAATATAATTATTCAAAGTTACCCTTTCAAAAATATGCAATATATGATGTTTATAAATTTTTATAAAATCAACAAATGGACTTTGGACTAAAATGTCTCGGCACGTTTGTAGAAGCACAAACTCTACATATAAGGTGTAATTTGCATGTAAATTGATTAATAAATGAAAGGTGAGAAACACCTTGAAGTTGTAAATTACTTACCTGAGTAAAATAAGATCAAAGTTCGGCCACCTGTAGCCGAGTTTGACATCGACCTATTTCGTTCATAATTGGCACCCTTGCAGATAGGCATCCATTGAGCAAGGTGTGCAAGTTCCATGCACATCCCCTGATAACAAACGAAAAAAAAAATTGAAAAAAATTGTAAAAAAAAAAAAAAAAAAAATTATATATATATATATATCCTGCACATACATATTACAGTTATTACCAACTATCAAATTATAACACTAAAACATACTAACCTATTGACATTGGTCCGAATTGTGGGTCCTCAAGGTAGCACTGCATTGGGCACTAGTAGGCACCTGCATGATTGCTGGATCACCTTCCTCAGGAACCTGTCTTGGCTTGTTGGAGGGAGGGAGGTCTAGGAAGGTGTGTGAGGAGGGTCTAGGAAGGTTGAGGAAGGTGTGTGAGGAAGGTTGAGGAGGTGTGTGAGGAAGGTTGAAGAAGGTTGAGGTGGTGTGAGGAAGGTTGAGGTGTGGTGCACCACACTCTCACTGGATATTACTCTTCGCGCTAAAGCGGCTTTCTTTTACTGATAAAGACGGCGACCGAGTGCCAGATTTGCTGCTCTTATCTTCTAGCACTATCTCTTTATAAGAGTTTGTGCAGTAGACGCAACAATGTGCTATTGCAGGAACGATAATGGAGCGCGCGTCAGACAGTCCGCACCCTATCACACACACAAGGTGACTTGGGGCTGGGACCTCCCCTATAGCACAGCAAGGGATGAGAAGGTTGCCAATGAGTGTATATTTACTCCTTATGCATACATCGATATTTACGACGTTATTACGAAAAAATTGACGTTTAGAACGTACGACGCAATACTCTTGGCGCGCCACAGCCGCGGGGCACCAGATTCTGCACAATTACGCATGGAAATGTACCATAAATACTTTAATTTATATCATAACATTATCGAGTTTGCGCCAAAGTGTTGCCAGAACGTTGTAGTATTTTTATAAATTTTTCAAAAAGATTAGATTTTTTCCGAATTTTTGCGTTAGATAACCCCCCTAAGTCAATAATTTATGTTCCTAACATAATATAATAATAATATTTAATATACACCAATAATAAAAAAGTTATTGAAAATACCGAAACTCACTCGGCCTATTAGGCAAATTGGGCCTTGCATAGTAGGCTGAGAAGTGCGTTCTGGCTACTAGGTACGATATATATATATATATATATATATATATATATATATAAATATATATATATATATATATATATATATATATATATATATATATATATATATATATATATATATATATATATATGTGTGTGTGTGTGTGTGTGTGTGTGTACTCACCTATTTGTGCTTGCAGGATCGAGCATTGACTCTTGGATCCCGCCTTTACAGCAATCGGTTGTTTACAGCAATGACTCCTGTCCCATTTCCCTATCATACCTAGTTTTAAAAGTATGAATAGTATTTGCTTCTACAACCTGTTCCCCAAGTGCATTCCATTTTCCCACTACTCTCACGCTAAAAGAAAACTTCCTAACATCTCTGTGACTCATCTGAGTTTCCAGTTTCCACCCATGTCCCCTCGTTCTGTTATTATTACGTGTGAACATTTCATCTATTACCACTTTGTCAATTCCTCTGAGTATTTTATATGTCCCTATCATATCTCCTCTCTCCCTTCTTTTCTCTAGTGTCGTAAGGTTCAGTTCCTGCAGACGCTCTTCATATCCCATCCCTCGTAACTCTGGGACAAGCCTCGCCGCAAACCTCTGGACCTTCTCCAGTTTCTTTATGTGTTTCTTCAGGTGGAGGCTCCATGATGGCGCGGCATACTCTAAGATGGGTCTCACGTAGGCAGTGTAAAGCGCCCTAAAAGCCTCCTCATTTAGGTTTCTGAATGAAGTTCTAATTTTCGCCAGTGTAGAGTACGCTGCTGTCGTTATCCTATTTATATGTGCCTCAGGAGTTAGATTAGGTGTCACATCCACTCCCAGGTCTCTTTCTCGAATCGTTACAGGTAGGCTGTTCCCCTTCATTGTGTACTGTCCCTTTGGTCTTCTATCACCTGATCCCATTTCCATAACTTTACATTTACTGGTGTTAAACTCCAGTAGCCATTTCCCTGACCATCTCTGCAACCTGTTTAAGTCCTCTTGGAGGATCCTACAATCCTCGTGTCACAACTCTTCTCATTAATTTTGCGTCATCCGCAAACATTGACATGTATGATTCCACTCCTGCAAACATATCATTTACGTAAATTAGAAAGAGGATTGGTCCCAGCACCGATCCTTGAGGTACTCCACTTGTTACTGTTCGCCAGTCCGACTTCTCGCCCCTTACCATTACCCTCTGGCTCCTTCTTGTTAGGTAGTTCTTCACCCATACTAGGGCCTTTCCGCTTACTCCTGCCTGCCTCTCAAGTTTGTATAGCAGTCTCATGTGCGGTACTGTATCAAAGGCCTTTTGGCAGTCAAAAAATATGCAGTCTGTCCTGCCTTATCCTTGTTACTTTATCATAGAATTCTAAAAGGTTTGTTAGGCATGATTTCCCTGTCCAGAACCCATGTTGGTGCTTGTTTACAAACCCAATGCTCTCCAGGTGCTCAACAAGTCTTAGCCTAATTATTCTTTCAAGTATTTTGCAGGGGATGCTTGTCAGTGATACGGGTCTGTAGTTAAGTGCCTCAACAGTGTAGTTAAGTGTAGTTAAGTGTGTGTGTGTGTACTCACCTAGTTGTACTCACCTAGTTGTGTCTGAAGGATCGAGCATTGACTCTTGGATCCCGCATTTCGAGCATCGGTTGTTTACAGCAATGACTCCTGTCCCATTTCCCTATCATACCTGGTTTTAAATTTATGAATAGTATTTGCTTCCACAACCTGTTCCTGAAGTGCATTCCATTTTCCCACTACTCTCACGTTAAAAGAAAACTTCCTAACATCTCTGTGACTCATCTGAGTTTCAAGCTTCCATCCATGTCCCCTCGTTCTGTTACTATTCCATGTGAACATTTCGTCTATGTCCACTCTGTCAATCCCTCTGAGTATCTTATACGTTCCTATCATGTCCCCCCTCTCCCTTCTTCTTTCTAGTGTCGTAAGGCACAGCTCCCTCAGGCGCTCCTCATACCCCATCCCTCGTAGCTCTGGGACGAGTCTCGTTGCAAACCTCTGAACCTTTTCCAGTTTCATTATATGCTTCTTCAGATGGGGACTCCATGATGAGGCGGCATACTCTAAGACTGGCCTTACGTAGGCAGTGTAAAGGGCCCTAAATGCCTCCTTACTTAGGTTTCTGAATGATGTTCTAACTTTTGCCAGTGTAGAGTACGCTGTTGTCGTTATCCTATTTATATGTGCCTCAGGAGATAGATTAGGTGATACGTCCACCCCCAGGTCTCTTTCACGCGTCGTTACAGGTAGGCTGTTGCCCTTCATTGTGTACTGTCCCTTTGGTCTCCTATCTCCTAGTCCCATTTCCATAACTTTACATTTGCTCGTGTTGAATTCCAGTAGCCATTTCTCTGACCATCTCTGTATCCTGTTCAGGTCCTCTTGGAGGATCCTGCAATCCTCATCTGTCACAACTCTTCTCATCAACTTTGCGTCATCTGCAAACATCGACATGTAGGACTCTACGCCTGTAAACATGTCGTTAACATATACAAGAAATAGAATTGGTCCCAGCACCGATCCTTGTGGTACTCCACTTGTTACTGTTCGCCAGTCCGACTTCTCGCCCCTTACCGCAACTCTTTGGCTCCTTCCTGTTAGGTAGTTCCTTATCCATGCTAGGACCTTTACCCCCACCCCCGCCTGCCTCTCGAGCTTGAACAGCAGTCTCATGTGCGGTACTGTATCAAAGGCTTTTTGGCAGTCCAGAAATATGCAGTCTGCCCAACCATCTCTGTCCTGTCTTATCCTCGTTATTTTATCATAGAATTCCAGAAGGTTTGTTAGGCACGATTTCCCTGTCCAGAACCCATGTTGATGTTTGTTCACAAACCTAATGTTCTCCAGGTGTGCAACCAGTCGTAGCCTAATTATTCTTTCCAGTATTTTACAGGGGATGCTTGTCAGTGATACAGGTCTATAGTTAAGTGCCTCCTCCCTATCACCTTTCTTGAAGATCGGCACGACATTTGCCTTCTTCCAGCAACTGGGCAATTCTCCTGACATAAGTGACTCATTAAAGATCATTGCCAGAGGCACGCTGAGGGCCTGTGCTGCTTCTTTTAGTATCCACAGTAATACTTTGTCTGGTCCAACTGCTTTAGTTGCATCTAGAGTTGTCAACTGTTTCATTACCTCCTCTGCTGTCACCTCTATATCTGATAGTCTTTCATCTAGGGTAACCCCTTCCAACAATGGGAGCTGCTCAGGCTCGGTAGTGAACACTCCATGGAAACTGGCATTCAGTGCCTCGCAGATTTCATTGTCACTTTCAGTATATGCCCCCTCTGTCTTCCTTAGTCTTGTCACTTGGTCGTTCACCGACATTTTTCTTCTTATATGACTGTGTAGTAACTTAGGTTGTTTTTTCGCTTTGATTGCAATATCGTTCTCATAGTCCCTTTCCGATGTTCGTCTTATGTTAATGTAATCGTTCCTAGCTCTTTTGTATCTGATCCTGTTGTCCTCTGTTCTTTGTCTTCTGTACTTCCTCCACTCCCGCCTGCTGGCCATTTTTGCTTCCTGACACTGTCTATTGTGACGGTAACGCGTTGGTGTTCGGCTGTTTAAGGCTAGGGGTATGGCCTCGTCACATAGTTATAAAAAAAAAGAAAAAACTGGAACTTCGTCTGTGGTAAGGTAAGGAGAAGACACACAAAACACAAGTAAACTTTAACAATGAAATTTTAATTACGTTAAATAAATCAAAACATGAATAAAATGGACAAACAAATTCTTATAATAAAATCAATCAATCAAAATAATAAGAATACTTAAATGACACAATGAAAAGTTACGTTAAGATAAAATAACAAGAAGTGCAACACAGAAATAAATGGGAGGTGCTGGAATATTGGCTTTAAGCTACCACCTCTCTCAGTACACGCTAACGTCTAGCTGGGAGGAGTGATAACCACGAAAGCACTGAACATTCTGAGGTCTGAGGTCGTGGCGACCCCAGACATCAAGTAGTATGGGGGGGGGGCGAGTGCAGGTGCAGCCAGACCGGCGACCAATCAGCGGGGCCGGTAGCGATCAACAAGTAGTTTGGCGGTTTGAGTCCGAACAGGTGACTCTGGCTGCAACGTTTTGCGCTCTGGCAAGCCTTGCTGGTGTTGTTGTCGTTGTTGGACATTCTTCCCTAGTAGTTTTATATAATTCCAACGACGTAATTGTGGAGGGAAGAGCAGGCTCAATCTCTTGAAGGAGATTATCGTCACAACTCTCCCCCGAAGCCTGCGGTTCTGGAAGAAGTACGTCGTTATGTGGTGGAGTGATGGATGGAGTCGCTTCTACTTCATAAACTCTGGAGAGGGCATCGGCTATGGTGTTGTCAGAACCCTTGATATAGCGGATCTCCAGGTTGAAGTCTTGTAAATACAGAGCCCATCGTAGAAGACGCTGGTTGGTGAATTGGGCTTGATGTAGGAAGCGGAGAGGGTTGTGGTCTGAGAAGATGGTGGTAGACCTGGCGCCTTGTAGGTACGGAGTGAAGTGTTGGAGGTTCAGGACGATGGATAGTAGCTCCTTTTCAATAGTGCTGTAGTTCCTCTGGTGTGGTTTCAGTTTGTAGCTGTAGTAGCTGACGGGTAGAACCTCCTCGCCTCGTTGTTGCATCAGGACACCACCAACGCCGGTACCACTGGCGTCGACATGAAGGACGAAAGGCTTGGTGATATCTGGAGAGGCGAGAATGGGGTTAGAACAGAGGAGGAATTTGAGTTGTTCGAAAGCAACGGTTTGCTGCATGGTCCAATTATACCGTTGCTTGGGACTGGTTAATAGAATTAGAGGTGTGGCGACTGTACTGAAATTCCTCACAAACCTACGGTAGTAAGAGGCAAGACCAAGGAAGCGCAGGAGCTGCTTCCTGGTGGTAGGCTGTGGATACTGTTGGATGGCTTGAGTGTGTGAGTCTAACGGAGCTATGCTGCCACTCCCAATAACATGACCCAGATAACGCACTTTACCTTTCGCGAAAGTGGACTTGCCCAGGTTGATGGTGAGGCCGGCTGTCAGGAGCTTTGAGAACAGACGTCGCAGCTGGAGCAGATGTTCACTCCAGGAGTTGGAGGCTACGACGATATCGTCCAGGTAGGCGTATGTGTTATCCAAGCCCTGGATGACACGGTTGACAGCTCTTTGAAAGGTGGCCGGGGCATTACATAGTCCGAAAGGAAGGCGTTCATATCTGAAAAGTCCAAAAGGAGTGATGAAGGCAGATATCTCTTTAGCGCGCTCCGTTAGACACACTTGATAGTACCCCTTAAGGAAGTCCACTTGGGACAAGTACTGGGCACTACCAATGGCATCAAGGATGTCATCTATCCTTGGCAAGGGGTAAGCATCCTTGACAGTGACAGAGTTCAGTTTACGATAGTCAGTGCACAACCGCACCTTACCTTGGGGTTTGGGCACCAAGATACAAGGTGAGGCCCAGTGGGACTCACAAGGTGTAGCCAGTCCATGATCCAAGAGGTATTGCACCTCAGCACGCATGACTTCCTTCTTGCTCGGGCTGATTCGGTAGAAGGGTTGACGAATCGGCCGGGTGTCGGGGAGCAGTTGGATGTCGTGCTGGGTAACATTACACTCTTGGGGATCATCTCGGAACAACTCTTGATGTTCTTTGAAGACCTTGACGAGAGGTGCACTATGATTATCCTGAAAGTATTTGGGAAGATCATTAAGGATTTCGGAATTAGAAAGCGCTGACTCCTTGTCAGTGCTTTCGGGAGGAGAAGCTGGGAAGGTCTCACTGTGGATGTAGGGTTCTGTGAAAGTAGAATAGTTAGTCAAGACAGTGGGAGGAGTACCATTATATTGCTTCAGGAGGTTGACGTGGCACAGCTGGGTCTTCCGCCGCCTATCTGGAGTCTCTATCACGTAATTGTTATTATTCCTGCACTCTTTGACGCAGTAGGGTCCTGAAAACCTGTTTTGTAAAGGTGAACCTGGGATAGGGAAATAGGCAAGGACGAAGTCTCCCGGCTTGAATTTTCTTACTTTGCTGGTCTGGTCGTAATGAGTCTTCATTTTCACCTGGGCTTTCAATAGATTATCATGGGCAAAGCGGTGGACTCTCTCTAGAATGTGTTGAAGGTTTTGAAGAAACTGGGGCACATTCTGATGTTCACTGAAGGTGGCATCTCTGAGAGAGTCTTTGAAAGCCTTAAGGGGAGTACGGCACTTACGGCCGTAGAGCATCTCATAAGGAGATACTCCTAGGGACTCATTGGGGAGACTTCTGAAAATACACATTAGGTCAATCTGCTTATCCCAATCCTTTGAGGTTTCACTACAAAACTTTTTCAAGAGTGCTTTGATGGTCTGATGACTACGTTCAAGAGAACCCTGTGAAGCAGGATGATAGGAGCTGGACAATACCTGTTTGATGTTGAACTCCTCCAGTGTCCTTTTGAAGAGTTCACTGGTGAAGTTGGTACCACAGTCACTTTGAATCTCCCTGGGAAATCCGTATTGAGTGAAGATCTTCAATAGATGTTTTATAACCGTAGCAGCCGTGATGTTCTTCACTGGAACTGCTATGGGAAATCTGGTGGTAGGACACAGGATGGTTAGGATGTAGGCGTTACCTGAACTGGTCCGAGGTAAAGGACCAACACAGTCTATTATGAGTCTGTGGAAAGGTTCCGCAGGCACCTGTATGGGAATCAGTGGTGCTCTGGGAATGGAGATGTTCGGTTTGCCTGCCATCTGACATGTATGACACTGTTTTACGTACTGTTTGACGTTATTTACCATACCTGGCCAGTAGTAGTCTTGACGAATCCCATGGTAAGTCTTGTTGAAGCCGTAGTGGGAGAATGCTCCGTGGGCCAGGTGTAGAATAGTGGGACGCAGGCTGGTGGGAATCACAAGTTGTTCGATGTTGGCCCAATCGTCCTCCTCCTTCAGTTTACTGGGTCTATATCTGCGGTAGAGCAAGTCGTTCTCTAGGAAGAACCCAGGAATACTGTCGGGTTGAGTCTCAGCCTGGAAAAACAATGGTGTTAAAGTAAGATCTTCCCTCTGCAACTTACGGAACTCCAACTTGGTCAGATGCGGGGGTAGTTTCTGAGGGTCTTGAGGGACAGCGGTAGCAGTAGAGTCAGCTGGCTGTGGACGTGCGGCTTGTGCACGGGTGGTCACGAGAACCGGAGGAGAAACTTCATCACTCTCTTGAACCTCTGCTGGAACATACTCTAGAATAGGGTTTATTGGCACAGAGTTACACACCTGGGGTTTGTCCATGACGATGAGGTTGGTCGGTTGCAGGTCTTCTGCCAAGTCGTTGCCTAGGAGAAGTTGCACTCCAGGCATGGGAAAAGGCTTTTCCCTGACGGCGACTTGGACTTCCCCGTTCACGTAGGGACAATCCAGGTGGACTCTGGCGAGAGGGTATGGAGTGGTAGCAGTGAGGTCAGTGATGAAGACGGTTTCTCCGGTGTAGACGATGTTGGGCACAGCCGACTTCAAGATGATCGATTGTAGAGCCGCTGTGTCCCTCAAGATCTTCAATTTGAAACGTCCCTCCGGATTTGAACCGTTGGCAGAGACAGTTCCAGTATACAGGTGGTTACTGAAAAGAGAAAGATCATTAACATCAACACCAACATTCATCACAGGCTTACCGGACTTAGGAGGAGTTGGTTTGGGTCTTTGTTGGTCAGTGGTTCCCTTGTATTGAGACTTACCACACTTGTCTATGGTATGTCCATAGAGTCTACAATACTTGCAGTACAGTTGTGAACCAGCTTGATCGGGGCTCACCTTCTCGTAACTGTACCACGACTTCTTACTGGAGGATGGTTCGGGTGTCAGCCGGTGGATGAGGCTGTAAGTGTCAGCCGACTTCGCACACTTCAGGTAGTCGGTTTCTTCTTTATCTGCTAAGTAGAGGCGGACAGGAGGCGGCACACGTCTCAAGAATTCTTCAACAAGCATCAGGTTGACGAGTTCTGTAAAAGTAGAGACATGTGCTGCTTCCAGCCATTTCATGAAATACCTCCGTTTCGTGTTAGCAAACTCGAGGAAGGTAGTGGTACTTGCCTTCAGGTGGTCACGAAATTTCCTTCTATAACTTTCAGTAGAGAGGAGGTAGGCGTCCAACACTGCTTGTTTCAGAGTGTAGTAGTCATTCTCAGACGCCAAAGTACTGAGTGTGACTGCAGCTCTACCTGTAAGATGGACTCTGAGAAGTGTGGCCCATTGGTCGACAGGCCAACTGAGTTGATTAGCAAGGGTTTCAAAGGTGGTAAAGAACACATCAACTTCTGCTTCTACAAAGGATGGCATTAACTTACTTGCATGTGATATATTAAAACTGACGGGAAGATTGGCAGTAGCTTGCTGGCGTTGAGTGAAGTGTGAAGTTTCCAAGGCGATTTCGCGTTGACGACACTCTAGAGCCAGAGTCGCTTGTTGCTTGTCATGTTCGCGTTGCATCTCCAACTCGCGTCGTTTGGTTTCAAGCTGTACTCGTTCCCGCTCCTGGAGTAGTGCAACCTCACGTTCCTGGAGGGCGAGTCCACGTTCGTGTTCTTCTCTCCTCAAAGCAGCTTCGCGTTCTTGTTCTTCTCTTCGTATGGCAGCTGCTTCTCTTTGCTGCTCACGTTCAATCTTGGCCAGTTCCAATTGGAGTTTCATTGTTGCCAAATCAGTTTTTCCTGCAATATAGTAAGTTTCATGAGTTTCAGAGTCTATCTTACCTTGCTCTAAATAGTAATCCAGCAACAGGTTGTGTAGGTCATTTTTGTTGGCTTGGTAGGGAACTTCTAGTTGACACTCATGTGCAAGAGTTTGTAATTCAGTCTTCTTGGCACGACTTAAAGTCCCTATTTCACCTGCTGGATTTGTACGGAAAGCTTGGAGACGAAACATGGTGAAATTAGCAAATAAAGGTACACGAATATTCAATAGTGAATGTCAGAAACAGGACAACGTGGCAACTGGTACCTATCCTGTGCGATCTTTAACAATTAAAGTTAAGTGAAAGATATTAAATGATTAAATTAAATCAAGCGCGCAGGAAATCTTGTACCCGGTACTCATGTAAGAGAATAAGGGCAAGAAAATCCTACTAACAATGAAAGAGTTTCGAAAACAAATGAAACAGTTAAATGCTTCAAAAGTAAAATTGGTAGTCCAAGGATGTAGGCATACCTTGCCACGTCTCTATAGGACATAAAGCAAGTTTTTCCTACTGAATTTAATATGATACTTACAGAATTAGCGAACTTTTGTGCTCTGAAAAAATAAGCTAATTCCCTACCGTTGTATGTATCATCATCTCTGACTGACGTGTAGGGGTGCGAGGTGTCAACTGGTGACGAGAACTGCTGCTGAGGTCCCAATTCAGCAACTAAAGTTCGAGCTAGAGGAACTATGGCCCTCTTTGTCCTCCTACAGTCAGATTGCAGAAGATTGGGTACTCTTGACCCGGGGCAGACCACAGTACCAGGGTACCAATATGATGATCTGTCAGAATGAGAAATATTCAAGGGACATAGATGGTAAACACGAGTAATAACACGGAGGGAGAGATGACCAATTAAGAGTATGACTGCGGCCTACAGTCACCACGTAATCCAAAGTTGTCTCACCTTCACTATATGTTACTCTCGTAATGCACAATACACCGCACCTTATAAAAAATGAAATTGAATGAAAAATAGTAAAGCTACGTTAACAAAGTTAAATACGCTTACCATAAATTACCACTTGGCACCAGTACCTGAGTGAAGCTCCTAGGACAGGCCCCCATATAACTTGTGACGGTAACGCGTTGGTGTTCGGCTGTTTAAGGCTAGGGGTATGGCCTCGTCACATAGTTATAAAAAAAAAAGAAAAAACTGGAACTTCGTCTGTGGTAAGGTAAGGAGAAGACACACAAAACACAAGTAAACTTTAACAATGAAATTTTATTTACGTTAAATAAATCAAAACATGAATAAAATGGACAAACAAATTCTTATAATAAAATCAATCAATCAAAATAATAAGAATACTTAAATGACACAATGAAAAGTTACGTTAAGATAAAATAACAAGAAGTGCAACACAGAAATAAATGGGAGGTGCTGGAATATTGGCTTTAAGCTACCACCTCTCTCAGTACACGCTAACGTCTAGCTGGGAGGAGTGATAACCACGAAAGCACTGAACATTCTGAGGTCTGAGGTCGTGGCGACCCCAGACATCAAGTAGTATGGGGGGGCGAGTGCAGGTGCAGCCAGACCGGCGACCAATCAGCGGGGCCGGTAGCGATCAACAAGTAGTTTGGCGGTTTGAGTCCGAACAGGTGACTCTGGCTGCAACGTTTTGCGCTCTGGCAAGCCTTGCTGGTGTTGTTGTCGTTGTTGGACATTCTTCCCTAGTAGTTTTATATAATTCCAACGACGTAATTGTGGAGGGAAGAGCAGGCTCAATCTCTTGAAGGATTGGTTATGCCCATAAACCATGGGTTATTATATTCCTTCTTATTTTTTCCCTTTACCGTTGGTATAAATCTCTCTTCGGCCTCCTGGCATTTCTGTATGACTAGGTACATCATATCTTGGACTGTTTTTCCTCTAATTTCTTCCTCCCACTGCACTTCACCCAGATAGTCCCTTATCCTCTTATAGTCCCCTTTCCTGTAGTCAGCTTTCCTTTCCCAGATCTCTTGTCCCATGGTCATAAGTTTGAATTCCATCATGTAGTCAAAGACTAGGACACAATGGTCACTGGCCCTAGAGGTATTTCATGCTCTAAATTCTCGATATCTTCAACGTTCTGGGTGAAAATCAGGTCTAATAGGCTCGGTGCATCTCCTCCTCTTTCCCTTGTGTCTTCCTTCACATGTTGTGTCAGGAAATTCCTGTCTATAACATCTACTAATTTTGCTCCCCACGTTTCGTCCCCTCCATGGCGATTCCTTAATTCCCAATTTATCTCTCCATGATTTAGGTCCCCCATGATCAGCAGCTTCGCTCTCATTCTGTGGGCTAGTGTTGCTGCCTTCTGAAGTTCATCTATACATGCTTTGTTGTTGTCATCATACTCCTGCCTGGGTCTTCTACTGTTTGGTGGATGATTGTAGATTACCAAGATCACAATCTTCCTCCCATCTACTGTCAGAGTTCCATGTATGAAGCTTGTGCACTCATTGGTAACTCGATTTCCCAGGTCTTCAAACTTCCATTTCCGCTTTATTAGGAGTGCTACTCCCCCTCCCTGTCTCTGTGTCCTCTCTTTTCGTATCACCTGGTACCCTTCAGGAAAGATTGCATCTGAGATCATGTCATTAATTTTAGTTTCCACAATTGCAACTATGTCAGGATCTGCTTCACTCACTCTTTCTTTTATCTCTTCTGCTTTATTAGATACCCCATCAGCATTGGTGTACCAAACCTTGAGATTCTTCATGGAAACTCTTGTACCAGAGTTCTCCCTTTCTCTGGGGGTCTGGGGGGGATCTGGGGGGTGTCTGGGGGGTGACTGGGGGCAGGGGGGATCTGGGGGATCTGGGGGGTGTCTGGGGGATGACTGGGGGCGAGGAGGATCCGGGGGATGTCCGGGGGGATCCGGGGGGTGTCTGGGGGGGTCCAGGGAGTGTATGGGGGGTAAAAGAGGTCAGGAGGGGTGCTTGGGGGGCTACTGGGGGCTGGGCCTCTAGGAAGGTAGGTAGGAGGGTCTGGGGTAGGGCCTGGGTAGGTAGGTCTGGAGTAGGAAGGGCATACTGGGTCTGAAGATTAGGGAGGGCATAGAGTGGTTGGGAGATAGCGTAAGGTTGGGAGTCAGATAGAGGTTGGGAGGGGGAAGGATAGAGGGGGTGGGGGGAGCCTCCCACCCCCCTCGCAAGGGTGGGGGGTCACATGGAAGGAGAGGGGATGAGGAGGGGTGAGGGCTGGGTAGGCTTTGGGTGTTGAGGGGATGAGGGCTCGGTGGGTTCCTGGGGTTGAGGGGATGAGGGCTGGGTGGGTTTTGGGGTTTGAGGGGATGAGGGCTGGGTGGGTTTTGGGGGTTGAGGGGATGAGGGCTGGACGGGTTTTGGGGGTTGAGGTGATGAGGCGGTCCTTGGAATGTGGGATGAATTTGACTGCAGTGGGGTCAGAGGGGTCAAGGGATGTGTTGGGGAGATAAGCAGGGGCGGCTGATTTGGGGAAGGGGTGACCTGAGAAGCAAGTGTGAGCTGGTTAGCATGGGGTGGATTAGCACTGGGGTGTGTAGCTGCGCTCAAATGGGAAGAGTTGTATTGTTGTTTGCTTGCTCTGTGGGCAATCTGTTCCTCCTTCGTCATGAATTTGTCAATATATACGTTGTAGTAATTTTCGCTACCTCTGAGTAAGTGTTTGTGATGCAGTATGTAATCTACTGCCTCTTCGTTAGTGAACTGTACCAGGACAGGTCGTTTCCTGTTACAGTTGTATGGTCCAATGCGTCGTTGAACTTGCACCTCATTCCCTGCCATCTGGGCTCTCATGTCTCTCAAGATCCCCTGTAGCTCCAAATCCTCAATCTCCATCCTTTCCTGCCTCGATGGTGCCCTGGCTTCAAGCAATCCATGGATTATGATTGTCCTCTTTCTCAGTTCAGGGTCATGCTGGTGGCCCTCTCCCTGGCTGACCCCCACCCCTCCCACACCCGCTACTCCACCTACTACTACTCCCCCTTCCCCTGCCAAGCTTCCCTTATTCCTGCCAAATTCATTAGTAAGCCTAGATATTTCTCCTTGCCCTTCTACCCTGCTCTTCGTGATTTCCTCTTGAATATAATCCATGAACTCTTGTTTGAGTCTTTGAACCTCGTCCTGTATCTTATTAAAGACTTCACTTTTAATCCCCTGGATTAGATCATCTATCCAAACATCCCTCTTCTCTACAAATTTCCCAATCTTCTTCTCCACAAACCTATCTTCTTCCTCAATCATAATACTGTTAGACCTAGACACCCTTCCTGACCTAGTCATTGCTATAATGCAACCTTACCCACAGGGGTTCCAAGTATCTTACCGTCCTGCTAACACAATAGGTGAGTGAATCTCCAATCGTCGTCCCACGTGGTGGTAGAAGAGTTGCTGCCGGGGTGAGGTCACGCGGTCAGAGGCGGTGAGGTCTGCTCCACACTCCACACTGCCACAGTACTTCCTCAACTATTTTGAATTACGCTATTTAAACTGTTTTTCTTCACTACCTTATGGCTTTGGTCAAAACCCAAGGTTTTTTCATTCACTTGTACACACTTTTTCACTTCGAAGTTGCCTGATTACCCCTCCCACTCCACTAGTGAACCAGGAGCTCCCAACCCACATCCACCCAACACGATGGTCACAAGACAAGTGTGACCATCGTGTTGGTGACCATCATGTGTGTACTCACCTATTTGTACTCACCTATTTGTGCTTGCGGGGGTTGAGCTTTGGCTCTTTGGTCCCGCCTCTCAACTGTCAATCAACTGGTGTACAGATTCCTGAGCCTACTGGGCTCTATCATATCTACATTTAAAACTGTGTATGGAGTCAGCCTCCACCACATCACTGCCTAATGCATTCCATCCGTTAACTACTCTGACACTAAAAAAGTTCCTTCTAACGTCTCTGTGGCTCATGTGAGTACTCAGTTTCCACCTGTGTCCCCTTGTTCGCGTCCCACCAGTGTTGAATAGTTTATCCTTGTTTACCCGGTCGATTCCTCTGAGGATTTTGTAGGTTGTGATCATGTCTCCCCTTACTCTTCTGTCTTCCAGTGTCGTAAGGTGCATTTCCCTCAGCCTTTCCTGGTAACTCATGCCTCTTAGTTCTGGGACTAGTCTAGTGGCATACCTTTGGACTTTTTCCAGCTTCGTCTTGTGCTTGACAAGGTACGGGCTCCATGCTGGGGCCGCATACTCCAGGATTGGTCTTACATATGTGGTGTACAAGATTCTGAATGATTCCTTACACAGGTTCCTGAACGCTGTTCTGATGTTAGCCAGCCTCGCATATGCCGCAGACGTTATTCTTTTTATGTGGGCTTCAGGAGACAGGTTTGGTCCTGTGAGGCAGGACCTGCCATCCCTGAATCCATGTTGATGCTGTGTTACAAAGTTCTTTCGCTCCAGATGTTCCACTAGCTTTCTTCGCACAATCTTCTCCATCAACTTGCATGGTATGCAGGTTAGGGACACTGGTGTGTGTGTGTGTGTGTGTGTGTGTGTGTGTGTGTGTGTGTGTGTGTGTGTGTGTGTGTGTGTGTGTGTATGTGTGTGTGTGTGTGTGTGTGTGTGTGTGTTTGTGTGTGTGTACTTACCTAGTTATGCTTGCGGGGTTTGAGCTCTGGCTCTTTTGTCCCGCCTCTCAACTGTCAGTCAACTAATGTACAGGTTCCTAAGCCTACTGGACTCTCTCATATCTACACTTGAAGCTGTGTATGGAGTCAGCCACATCACTTCCTAGTGCATTCCATTTGTCTACTACTATGACACTGGAAAAATTCTTTCTAACGTCTCAATGGCTCATTTGGCCACTCAATTTACACATGTGTCCCCTAGTGCATCTGCCCCTTGTGTTAAATACCCTGTCTCTATCTTCCCCTATCAATTCATTTGAGAATCTTGTATGTGGTGATCGCGTCCCCCCTAACTCTTCTGTCTTCCAGCGACGTGTGGTTTAATTCCCTTAGTCTCTCCTCGTAGCTCATACCTCTCAGCTCGGGTTCAAGTCTGGTTTGCAAACCTTTGAACCTTTTCCAGTTTAGTCTTATGCTTGACTAGATATGGACTTCATGCTGGGGCTGCATACTCCAGGATTGGTCTGACATATGTGGTATACAAAGTTCTAAATTTTTCCTTACACAAGTTTCTGAATACCGTTCTTATGTTGGCCAAGCTGGCATATTCCGCTGATGTTAACCTCTTGATATGGGCATCACTGGACAGGTCTGGCGTGATTTCAACCACCAAGTTTTTTACTCTCTGTGACTCTTGAAGAATTTCATCAACCAAATGATACCTTGTATCTGGCCTCCTGCTCCCTACACCTACCTTCATTTTATTACATTTGCTTGGGTTAAAGTCTAACAACCATTTGTTCGACCATTCATTCAGTTTGTCTAAGTCTTCTTGAAGACTCAAGTAGTCCTCCTCTGTCTTAATCCTTCTCATAATTTTGGCATCGTCAGCAAACATTGAGAGAAATGAGTCTATACCCTCTGGGAGATCATTTACGTATATCAGAAACAAGGTAGGACCGAGTACAGAGCCCTGTGTGACTCCACTGGTGAATTCACGCCAATCTGAGGTCTCACACATCACTGTAACTATTTGCTTTCTATAGCTTAGGTACTCCCTTATCCACTGGAGCACCTTACCAGTTACTTCTGCCTGTCACTCTAGCTTATATACCAGCTAATATACTTATATAGCTTATATACTTATGTACCAGCCTCCTATGGGGTACTGTGTCAAAAGCTTTCCAACAATCCAAGAAAATTCAGTCCGCCCAGCCTTCTCTTTCTTGCTTAATCTTTGTCACCTGGTCATACAATATTATTAACTCAGTAGGCAAGATTTACCTTCCCTGAACCATGTTGGCGATTTGTCACGAAGTCTCTTCTCTCCAGATGTGTTACTAGGTTTTTCCTCACGATCTTCTCCATCACCTTGCATGATATACAAGTTAAGGACACTGGCCTGTAGTTCAGTGTCTATTGTCTGTCACCTTTTTTGTATATTGGGACTACATTAGCCGTATATCATATTTCTGGTAGGTCTTCCGTTTCCAGTGACCTACTATACACTATGGAGAGTGGCAAGCAAAGTGCCTCTTCACACTTTTTCAATACCCATGACGAGAACCCCTCTAGACCAACAGCCTTTCTCACATCCAAATCTCTTGACCTTAACTCTCGTAATTTCAAATCCTTCCAAGGCCGCCTGGTTTACTGCCCTCTCTCCTAGCACAGTGACTTTACCCTGTTCGATTATGAAGATCTCCCGGAACCTCTTGTTGAGTTCTTCACACACCACTTTATCAGTCTCTGTATACCTGTCCTCGCCTGTTCTAAGTTTCGATACCTGTTCTTTCACTGTTGTTTTCCTCCTGATGTGACTGTGGAGTAGCTTTGGTTCGGTCTTGCCTTTGTTTGCTATAAAATTTTCATAACTTTTCTCTGCTACTCTTCTCACCCTGACATACTCATTCCTGGTTCTCTGGTATCTCTCTCTGCTTTCTGGTGTTCTGTTATTTCGGAAGTTCCTCCACATCCTTTTGTTCAGTTCCTTTGCTTCCATACATGCCCTATTAAACCATGGATTCTTCTTTTGCTTCTCAGATTTTTCCTTTTGGTCCAGGATAAACCTGTTTACTGCCTCCTGACACTTTTGGGTGGCATAGTCCATCATGTATTGTACAGACTTAGCTCTAAGGTCTGTGTCCCATGGTATATCCCATAGGAAACTTCTCATTTCCTCACAATTCCCCTTTCGGTATGCCAGCGTTTTATTTCCTAGTTCATTCTTGTGGGAGGTAAATCCTAGCTGTACCAGGTACTCAAAGATCAATGCACTGTGATCAATCATTCCCAAGGGTGCTTCCAACTTAGTTTCTCTTATATCCCACTCATTTAGGGTAAAAATCAGATCAAGCATGGCTGGTTCATCCTTCCCTCTCATTTTTGTTGGTTCTTTGATGTGCTGGCTTAGAAAGTTTCTTGTTGCCACGTCCAGCAGCTTAGCTCTCCATGTATCTTCCTCCATTTAGGCCTCTGTTCTCCGAATCTGTCTTCCCGTGTTTGAAGTCTCCCATGATTAGTAGTCCAGATCCATTCCTGCTAGCGACAGAAGCTGCCCTGTCCATTATGTTAATTGTGGCAATGCTTTTTCTTTCATATTCCTGTCTGGGCCTTCCGTCATTTGGTGGTGGATTATATATGACTACGACTATAATTTTTTGTCCTCCAGTTGCTGTGGTATCTGTTATGTAGTCACTGAAACCTTCACAGCCCTGAATAATCATCTCCTCAAAACCCAAGCCTTTTCTAACCAGCAGAGCTACAGACTGCATGTTTGTGTATTCACCTAGTTGTGTTTGCGGGGGCTGAGTTTTTTGTTCATTCGGCCCGCCCCTCAACTGTCAATCAACTGTTTACTAACTACTTTTTTTTCCACACCACACACACACACACATCCCAGGAAGCAGCCCGTGACAGCTGACTAACTCCCAGGTACCTATTTACTCACAGGTAACAGGGGCATTCAGGAGTGAAAGAGGTTTTGCCCATTTGTTTCTGCCTGGTGCCGGAATCGAACCCGCACCACAGAATTA
Organism: Procambarus clarkii; assembly: GCF_040958095.1. Taxonomy (NCBI): domain Eukaryota; kingdom Metazoa; phylum Arthropoda; class Malacostraca; order Decapoda; family Cambaridae; genus Procambarus; species Procambarus clarkii. Next base: position 19,951,937 of record NC_091166.1, on the reverse strand, counting down.
CGAGTACTGCACGCTATTCACCAGGCTACCAGGTCCCCCGAGCGTGTGTATTCACCTAATTGTGCTTGCGGGGATTGAGCTATTGCTCTTTGGTCCTGCCTCTCAACTGTCAATCAACAGGTGTACAGGTTCCTGAGCCTACTGGGCTCTATCATATCTACACTTGAAACTGTGTAGATGAAATGGAGTCAGCCACCACCACATCACTTCCTAATGCATTCCATTTACTAACCACTCTGACACTAAAAAAGTTTTTTCTAATATCTGTGGCTCATTTGGGCACTCAGTTTCACCTGTGTCCCCTTGTGCGTGGGCCCCTTGTGTTAAACAACCTGTCTTTATCTACCCTGTCGATTTCCTTGAGAATCTTGAATGTGGTGATCATGTCCCCCTAACTCGTCCGTCTTCCACCGAAGTGAGGTTTAATTCAAGTAGTCTCTCCTCTCAGCTCATACCTCTCAGCTCGGGTACTAGTCTGGTAGCAAACCTTTGAACCTTTTCCAGTTTATTCTTATGCTTGACTAGATATGGACTCCATGCTGGAGCTGCATACACCAGGATTTGTCTGACATATGTGGTATAATGTCTGAAAGATTCCTTACACAAGTTTCTAAATGCCGTTCTTATGTTAGCCAAGCTGGCATTTGCCGCTGATGTTATCCACTTGATATGAGCTTCCGGGGACAGGTCTGGCGTGATATCAACCCCCAGGTCTTGCTCTCTCTCTGACTCCTGAAGTATTTCATCTCCCAATTGATACCTTGTATCTGGTCTCCTGCTTCCTTTTTCTATCTTCATTACATTACATTTGCATGGGTTAAACTCTAACAACCATTTGTTCGACCATTCCTGCAGCTTGTCCAGGTCTTCTTGAAGCCTCAAGCTGTCCTGCTCTGTCTTAATCCTTCTCATAATTTTGGCGTCGTCAGCAAACATTGAGAGAAATGAGGCTATACCCTCTGGGAGATCATTTACGTATATCAGAACCAGGATAGGTCCAAGCACAGAGCCCTGTGGGACTCCACTGGTGACTTCACGCCATTCTGAGGTCACACCGTTCACTGTAACTCTCTGCTTCCTATTGCTTAGGTACTCCCTTATCCACTGGAGCGCCCTACCAGTTACTCCTGTCTGTTTCTCCAGCTTATGCATCAACCTTTTATGGGGTACTGTGTCAAAGGCTTTTCGACAGTCCAAAAAAAATGCAGTCCGCCCACCGTTCTCTTTCTTGCTTAATCTTTGTCACCTAATCGTAGAATTCTATCAAGCCTGTAAGGCAAGATTTACCTTCCCTGAACCCATGTTGATGGGTTGTCACGAATTCTCTTCTCTCCAGATGTGTTACTAGGTTTTTTCTCACAATCTTCTCCATCACCTTGCATGGTATACAAGTTAAGGACACTGGCCTGTAGTTCAGTGCCTCTTGTCTGTCACCCTTTTTACATATTGGTACTACATTAGCAGTCTTCCATATTTCTGGTAGGTCTCCCATTTCCAGTGACCTACTATACACTATGGAGAGTGGCAAGCAAAGTGCTCCTGCACACTCTTTCAATACCCAAATACCCATGGTGAGATTCCATCTGGCTACACAGCTTTTCTCACATCCAGCTCCAATAGGTGCTTCTTGACCTCATCTCTTGTAATTTCGAACTTTTCCAAGGTCACCTGGTTTGCTGCCACCTCTCCTAGCGCCGTGACTTCTCCCTGTTCTATTGTAAAGACCTCCTGGAACCTTTTGTTGAGTTCTTCACACACCTCTTTGTCATTCTCTGTGTACCTGTCCTCGCCCACCCTAAGTTTTATCACCTGTTCCTTCACTGCTGTCTTTCTCCTGATGTGACTGGGTAGTAGCTTTGGTTCGGTCTTGTATGGACTTGGTTCCGAGCTCTGTGTCCCAATGTATACCCCATAGGAATTTATTCATCTCCTCATAGTTTCCCTTTCTGAACACCAGCCCTTTGTTTCCAAGTTCTTTTTTGGGGGTGATAATTCCCAGCTCAACCAGGTACTCAAAGCTCAATACACTATGATCATTCATTCCCAAGGGGGCTTCCAACTTAACTTCCCTTATATCCGACTCATTTAGGGTAAATATCAGATCAAGCAAGGCTGGTTCATCCCCTCCTCTCATTCTTGTCGGTCCCTTGACGTGCTGACTTAGAAAGTTACTTGTTACCACATCCAGCAGCTTAGCTCTCCATGTGTCTGAGCCTCCATGTGGGTCTCTGTTCCCCCAATCTATCTTCCCATGGTTGAAGTCTCCCATGATTAGTAGTCTGGATCCGTTCCTGCTAGCCACAGAAGCTGCTCTCTCTATTATATTGATTGTGGCCAAGTTGTTTCTATCATATTCCTGTCTGGTCTTCTGTCTTTCGGTGGGGGGATATATATGACTACTACTATAATTTTCTGTCCTCCAGTTGCTATGGTGCCTGATATGTAGTCACTGAAACCTTCACAGTTCTGAATTACCATCTCTTCGAAACTCCAACCTTCTCTTAGTAGCAAAGCTACACCACCTCCTCCTCTTCCTTCTCTCTGTTTCCTCACTACATAGTAGCCCTGTGGAAACACTGCGTTTGTTATGGTTTTCGTTAGCATTGTTTCTGTGAGTGCTATTATGTCTGGGTTTTCTTCTAGTGCCCATTCTCCGAGTTCACTTGTTTTATTTGTAATCCCATCTATGTTAGTATACATTCCCTTGAAGCTTACTTTCTTCTGTTCATTTTCTTGTCCCTTTTTTGGCAAGGATTCTGCTGGTGTGGAAAGCTGTTCCACAAAGCTGTAAAGGGGTTTAAGGGAAGAGGGGGGGACAGGTAGGGTGTGGGTTAAGGAGATAGGGGGGACATGGAAGATACGGGGTGAGGGGGGAGGAGGGATAGGAAGGGTATGGGATGAAGTGGGAGGGGAGACAGGGGGGAAAGTGAGAGGGGGACATGATGGGAAGGGGGTGACAGGGTCAGAATGGGGTGGGGGTGGGGAGGGAGGGTTGGGTGGGGGCAGGTAGGGTGAGGGGAAGGGAGGGTTTCTATGCAGAGGGGGGTGGTGGTGTTGCCCTCCCCTCTGGTGTTGCTGGGATGCTGGTCTTGGGTTCTCCTCTTGTCTCTAGGACTGTTGTGTTGGGGGCAGTGATTTCCTGGTTTGCTCCTCTCTCCCTGCGCTTCCTCCTTATCGACTGCAGACGACTCTTCCTTTCGAGAATATCCTCCTTCGTGGTTTCGTTTGTAAACACCACCTTTACAAGTCGGTTTCTGTCCTTGTTGTACCAGCCCAACCTGAAAGCCTTCTCAATGTTTTGTTCAGCCCCATACATCTGTAACCCTTTCAGTAGCCCATGTACTGCCTCTCTATCTTTGCTATTCCATTCTTGCCTGTTGGATCCTTCCTGTTCTTTGATGCCTACAACTACCACTGATCTTTTTCTCTCCAGCAGCTGAGTGGTGCACCTTGCTGCTTCCTGTGAGGTGGCTGCTTGCATGGCTACCTTCCTCACTTTGGCCATTGCTTTTGAGCTCTTTTTCAGTATGCCTGCAAATGTTTCAGGTACAGAGGCATTTCCTTCCAATGTAACATTCCCACCCTCCCTTTGGATGATAATCTGATGCTCAGTCTCTTTATTTTTCTCTGTGAGGGATTTGATCTCCTCCCTTGCTGATGTCAGCTCACTTTGCAGGTTATTAATTGTAATCCTCATTTCATGCATCTCCCTCCTGAATTCCTCCAGAACTTGGGTTAACTTGTGTGCAATGTCATTCTCATACTGTTTCTCTGCTACTTTCCTAGTTTCTGTGTACACATTTCTGGCCTCTTTGATACATTGGAATTTCTTATTATTCTGTGCTCTAAATATTTCTTCCATGATTTTTTTGTTGTTCCCTTTGCTCTCGGATATTTACTGTTGAACCAATGGCTAATGCGCGTTTTGTTTCCCTTAGTGATGGATTAAATGAACAAATCGAAAACAAATCATTTGATGCATCACACTATTGTAATTTATGTGTGTAATGGATTAAATCTGTCTGAGTTTGTTAGATATGTAGTCCTTCATGCCATGTGTTGATTTTCCTCTGAGTTCTCTTACCCATTCTAGCTGCTACAGGAATTCGCTGACCTTCTGGTATTCTTCTCTCTTGTATGCTAACCTTACATTATCCCCCTTGATACATCTTTTATGGTCGCCATTGTCACCACGTATTCCAGGACTAGAACAGAGTAGCCAGTGGCTCCTAATGGCATTTCATGTTTATGTTTGCAATGTCCATCTCTTTCTGCGCAAAGACCAGATCTACCCTAGCTGTTTCGTCACTACCCCCTTCTCCTTGTTTCCTCTTTGACATGTTGAATCAGGTGTTCCTCTCTACTACTTCTTCTACAATCTTTTCCTTCTCTCAGTAGTCTTTCGCTTCTCATTATTTGGAATTTCCTTGGGAAATGCTAACCATACCAGTTACTTTGGTGTCTACTAATGTTATTACATTACATTACTGTTTCCTCAGTCCTTTAGTCAAGTTCATATGCTTTATCAGACAATCCATTGGCTTTGGTGTACTTTTGTGCTTTGGCTTCTAGAGTCTCTATTGTTGTATTGTCCTTTGAATGTCTAGATTCCAGCCTAGGTACGTCCTTCAATATCTCCATGGGGGAATGTTGGTGGAAGTAAGTCTGAAGATATGTTGGATTTCTGGTATGTTTGGTTTGGGGGAGGAGCTAGAGGTATTCTAGTTTTTCGTTCCTTGTCAAGCCTAGTAACCGATTCCTTCTACCCTGGGGTTCTAGCTGCTCGTTAGTCATGTTACCTGTTTACATGGTCTTACGCTATATTTCTACTACGTGGGTGTTGCTCTCACGTTTCCTGGGTGAATTAGAAATCTCTTGTCTCTTGTCTCACTCCCTCCTCTAGCTGGCTATATTGCCCACTCTCCTTCCTTCAATCCTTTTCTCTGCCCTGCTCCTTGTTTGTTCTATCATTGTATTTATTCCTGCCTGTTCATATCATTCTGGAGGAAGAGCCTGTGAAATCCCTCTCATTGTTCTGAGAACTCTTTTTCAATTCATCAAGATGCTTGAAGCATTTTCATTAGTAACTATCAGTTTGATTGGACTAGGTTTCTTATTTTCTCGTGACAGCATATGACCCCAGCCTGTACATTTCTCTTGACAGTACATGACCCCAGCCTGTACATTTCTCGTAACAATATATAACCCCAGCCTGTACATTTCTTGTGAAAATATATGACCCCAGCCTTTACATTTCTCGTGACAGTACATAACCCCAGTCCGTACATTCCTCGTGACAATATATGACCCCAGCCTATACATTTCTCGTGACAGTATATGACCCAAGCCTGTACATTTCTCGTGTCAGTATACATCCCCAGTCCGTACATTTCTCGTGTCAGTATATGACCCCAGCCCATACATTTCTTGTGACAGTTGATACGGTGCCCTCTCCTATATATTCCCTTATCCAGCGAGAAGAGTCATGTCTATACACCCTGCAGATTACCTAAGTTGCAGGGATCAGTTTGACATAGGTGACAGCTAGCAAAAGTACGTTTTCGGACTAAAATTGTTATTTTAGTTTTGGCTTGTAAGAGGACTTAGGCCCCTAGTACATACAAAATGGCGACGGCCCTGCCTGGATTGCGCTTAAAATATGAAGACGCCAGCACGCTAGCGACTGGCTGGCTGTGTACACGTGACTTGAGTGACCAATGAGAGCCCGCCCCTGGAAGCTGTGATGTCACCGGGAGGCCTGGCTCAGAGCCTGCAGGGCACTGAACCCACAGAGATTCACGGAGCTTCATTGAGAGCAGACGTGCGCTGGTTGAGCTCTCGAGTTCGAAGTCCAGGAGCCTTATTCAGTGGAGTAACGCAGCATGATAAGTGCACAGCGACTACAGAAGACTAAACACTTCAGAGAAGTGCGAGGAAGTCGAGTTCCAGCAGTATAAGAACGCCGAGGATTGTGAGCTGAAAGTCTTGGAAGAGTCTGGAGTGGCGAGTGGTTCGCCACTCCAGACTCTGAAGACTCTGAAGAACCACTCCAGACTCTGAAGAACCACTCACTACTCTGAAGAGTAGTGAGTGGTTCGCCGTCAGTGAAAAACACCGTCGTTTTTCACCGTCAGTGAAAAACGAGATACTCAGAGTTGTTGTGATTGGATCACGCCCATTGGGAACTCAGGAAGGAGAAGGCGCTTCCAGGTCCATGAGTATGTGGTCGCGGTAAAGGGGCGACTGAGGGAGATGAAGTGAGCAGTGACGACAGGATGAACCAGCGACTGGGAACTGCAATATAGGAGTGAGCATAGAGACGACGCGTGTCTTCACGATAACTCGACCGGATTGCAGAGGAATGACGTGAGGGACCAGGACCGTGACGAACAACGGAGTCCAGGCATCTGAGGACAGGATTGTATTAAGGTAGATCATTATTCCCTCACATTTTCCCTTGGTATTAGGCGAGACAGGCCTAGTGATATACTTAGGTTATGTTAGAGTATTTCTAGATACTATAGGAGTAGATTAGGCTGTAGGGGAGCTTGCATATGTTATCTACTGCCTGGCGAAAACAGCGAGCGGCGTGAGTGGCCAAGCCGATAGAAGACTGTGTGACAACGGGATGCGAGGCAGCTCCAGGAGGAGGAGGCTGTGGAACCCCTTTAAATTCGCCCAGCTGACGGAAGTTGCTGGAGGTCACCAGAGAAGCGCTGCTGTCTACTGTTATTATTATTACAATACATGCCTTTATATGCATACTTCACCCATGTTTATATAGTTCTTTCTTTAGTAAATTTTATAAACTTTTATCGTGCTTTTGTGTCTCCTCCATCTCATTGAGAATTAAGAATAAATGATATTTGATTACACCTCACTTAAACTGGCATTATATGGAAGGGAGACCCTTGGCTGGCAACACGACATTACATTTGAACTAAGAGCGTAGCTGGGACGCAGAGAAGATTACCCAGCTGGCGACCAGGAAATCAAGGTGAGAACTGAGGTTATGGCCGGTGGTCCAGCAAAACTTTACATGTGCAGGTGGGCAGACCTGGTTGGGGAGTCGCGCATTGCAGGATCGAGCTCAAGTAGTGTGCGCTGGGCCTTCTCCTCTCCCCCTTGGATCCAAGGTCCAGTAATGGTGACCGGACTTGAAGCATGACTTAGAGAGCTCCCTGGGGATGATGCATGGTATCCTAGTAGAGGGAGAGAAGACCCGCGGTGTGGGGTTACAGGATTTGTAGCATGATTCCCCCGCTGTTTAACTGTAACCCACGTAACACAAGGCCAAGGTGAGTGACTCGTGACAAGTACATAACCCCAGCCTGTACATTTCTCGTGACAAGTACATGACCCTAGCCTGTATATTTCTCGTGACAAGTACATGACCCTAGCCTGTACATTTCTCGTGACAAGTACATGACCCCAGCCCGTACATTTCTCGTGACAAGGACATGACCCCAGCCCGTACATTTCTCGTGACAGTACATTACCCCAGCCTGTACATTTCTCGGGACTGTATATGACCCCAGCCCGTACTTTTCTCGTGATAGTATATGACCCCAGCCTGTACATTTCTCGTGACAGTATATGACCCCTGCCTGTACATTTCTCGTGACTGTATATGACCCCAGCCCGTACTTTTCTCGTGACAGTATATGACCCCAGCCTGTACATTTCTCGTGACAAGTACATGACCCCAGCCTGTACATTTCTCGTGACAGTATATGACCCCAGCCTGTACATTTCTCGTGACAAGTACATGACCCCAGCCTGTACATTTCTCGTGACAATACATGACCCCAGCCTGTACATTTCTCGTGACTGTATATGACCCCAGTCCGTACATTTCTCGTGACTGTATATGACCCCAGCATGTACGTTTCTCGTGACAGTGCATGACACCAGCCCGTACATTTCTCGTGACTGCATATGACCCCAGAGTGTACATTTCTCGTGACTGTATATGACCCCAGCATGTACATTTCTCGTGAATGTATATGACCCCAGAGTGTACATTTCTCGTGACAGTATATGACCCCAGCCCGTAGATTTCTCTTGACAGTATATGATCCCAGATTGTACATTTCTACCAGATCTGTTTGAACCTCTGGAAGGCGAAGCCCTCTCAGGAGCTTTACTAATGATTCTCTTTCTAATTGCATACGGTTCACTGTGGTGTTTGTTTTTTTATCTTAGGCAGACGCTGAAATATCAACGTTCTTTCTTTTAGTATTATCCTCATAGTTTGTTGTTTTATTATCTGGGAATTTGCAATTTGAGACCAGCAATCTGGTCCACTGCAATGTTCATACTGACAATTTGTTACAGGGTTCAGGTTTTCGAGTTTTGTCTTAATAGTTGATAGCCTCTCCTGGTACAATACTTCAATTGTCTCCTTCATTTGAGGTTTGTTTATGTCATCTGCCAACTTTCATATTTCATTTATGTTCCCACTTTACAACTATCTCCTGTGTTTTACATCTAACTTCTCTCAAGTTATTCATATTTTCTCCATTTCCTTCTGCCAAAAGCTTTTAGCTTCCAAGTCATGTTTCATTATCTCTAATGGCGCTGTTCTCACTCAGTTGTCGCCTCCCTGATTCTGAAATTCCGTATTTCTTCTCAAAGTTTTGACATTTTGCTTCAAAATTTCTCAATTAAATCCTTTATCAGTTTCTTGCAGTCATCCTTGAACATTATTATCATCTGATTCCATCTATGACGGGACTCGTCACACTGCTCTTTATTTGCTCCAAAATATCTTCACTCTCAATTTTATTCAAATTTTTTGCATTCACCATTGTCTTTGAGGAAAGAGAGAGAAGGGAGAGGAGGAGGTGGTGTAGCTTTGCTAGTAAGAGAACGTTGGAGTTTCGAAGAGATGGTAATTCAGAACTGTGAAGGTTTCAATGACTACATATCAGGCACCATACTAACTGGAGGACAGAAAATTATAGTAGTAGTCATATATAACCCCCCACCGAATGACAGAAGACCCAGACAGGAATATGATAGAAACAACTTAGCCACAATCAATATAGTAGAGAGAGCAGCTTCTGTGCCTAGCAGGAACGGATCCAGACAACTAATCATGGGAGACTTCAACCATGGGAAGATAGATTGGGGGAACAGAGACCCACATGGAGGACCAGACACATGGAGAGCTAAGCTGCTGGATGTGGCAACAAGAAACTTTCTAAGTCAACACGTCAAGGGACCGACAAGAATGAGAGGAGGGGATGAACCAGCCTTGCTTGATCTGATATTTACCCTAAATGAGTCGGATACAAGGGAAGCCCCCTTGGGAATGTTGGAAGCCCCCTTGGGAATGAGTGATCATAGTGTATTGAGCTTTGAGTACCTGGTTGAGCTAGGAATTTTCACCTCCAAAAAAGAACTGGGAAACAAAGGGCTGGCGTACCGAAAGGGAAACTATGAGGAGATGAATAAATTCCTATGGGATATACATTGGGACACAGAACTCTGAACCAAGTCCGTACAAGACATGATGGACTATGTCACCCAAAAATGTCAGAAAGCTGTAAGCAGGTTTGTCCCAGCCAGACAGGAAAAACAGAGAAGCAAAGGAAGAATCCGTGGTTTAATAGGGAATGTATGAAAGCAAAGGAGCTGAACAAAAGGGCATGGAGGAACTTCCGTCATAACAGAACACCAGAAAGTAAAGAGAGATACCAGAGAACCAGGAACGAGTATGTTAGTGTGAGAAGAGCAGCTGAGAAAAGGTATGAAAATGATATAGCTAATAAAGACAAGACCGAACCAAAGCTACTACACAGTCAAATCAGGAGGAAGACAGCAGTGAAGGAACAGGTGATGAAACTTAGGGTGGGCGAGAACAGGTACACAGAGAATGACAAAGAGGTGTGTGAAGAACTCAACAAAAGGTTCCAGGAGGTCTTTACAATAGAACAGGGAGAAGTCACGGCGCTAGGAGAGGTGGCAGCAAACCAGGTGACCTTGGAAAGGATCGAAATTACAAGAGATGAGGTCAAGAAGCACCTATTGGAGCTGGATGTGAGAAAAGCTGTTGGGCCGGATGTAATCTTACCATGGGTATTGAAAGAGTGTGCAGGAGCACTTTGCTTGGCACTCTCCATAGTGTATAGTAGGTCACTGGAAACGGGAGACCTACCAAAAATATGGAAGATTGCTAATGTTGTACCAATATGCAAAAAGGGTGACAGACAAGAGGCACTGAACTACAGGCCAGTGTCCTTAACTTGTATACCATGCTAGGTGATGGAGAAGATTGTGAGAAAAACCCAGTAACACATATGGAGAGAAGAGACTTCGTGACAACCCATCAACATGGGTTCAGGGAGGGTAAATCTTGCCTTACAGGCTTGATAGAATTCTATGATCAGGTGACAAAGATTAAGCAAGAAAGAGAAGGATGGGCGGACTGCATTTTTTTGGACTGTCGGAAAGCCTTTGACACAGTACCCCATAAAACGTTGATGCATAAACTGGAGAAACAGGCAGGAGTAACTGGTACTGGTAGGGCTCTCCAGTGGATAAGAGAGTACCTAAGCAATAGGAAGCAGAGAGTTACAGTGAGGGGGTGAGATCTCAGAAAGGCGTGAAGTCACCAGTGGAGTCCCACAGGGCACTGTGATTGGACCTATCTGTTTTTGATATACGTAAATGATCTCCAAGAGGGTATTGACTCATTCTTCTGAATGTTTGCTGACGACGCTAAAATTATGAGAAGGATTAAGAGAGAGGAGGACAGCTTGAGGCTTCAAGAAGACCTGGACAAGCTGCAGGAATGGTCGAACAAATGGCTGTTAGAGTTTAACCCAAGAAATTATAAAGTAATGAAGATATGGGTAGGAAGCAGGAGACCAGATACAAAGTATCATTTGGGAGATGAAATACTTCAAGAGTCAGAGAGAGAGAAAGACCTGGAGGTTGATATCACGCCAGACCTGTCCCCTGAAGCTCATATCAAGGGGATAACATCAGCAGCATTATCCAGGTTGGCTAACATAAGAACGGCCTTTAGAAACTTGTGTAAGGAATCTTTTAGAACATTATATACCACATATGTCAGACCAATCCTGGAGTATGCGGCTCCAGCGTGGTGTCCATATCTAGTCAAGCATAAGACTAAACTGGAAAAGGTTCAAAAGTTTGCCACCAGTCTAGTACCCGAGCTGAGAGGTATGAGCTACGAGGAGAGACTACGGGAATTAAACCTCACTTCGTTGGAAGACAGAAGAGTTAGGGGGGGACATGATCACCACATTCAAGATTCTCAAGGGGATCGACAGGGTTGATAAAGACAGGCTATTTAACACAAGGGGCACACACACTAGGGGACACAGGTGGAAACTGAGTGCCCAAATGAGCCACAGAGATATTAGAAAGAACTTTTTTAGTGTCAGAGTGGTTGAAAAATAGAATGCATTAGGAAGTAATGTGGTGGAGGCTGACTCCATACACAGTTTCAAGTGAAGATATGATAGAGCCCAATAGGTTCAGGAACCTGTACACCTGTTGATTGACGGTTGAGAGGCGGGACCAAAGAGCCAGAGCTCAACCCCCGCAAGCACAACTAGGTGAGTACACACACAGGCAGTCAGTCGCAGTCCGCCATGGGTGACACACGTGTGTCAGTGGTCGTCCGCAGATAACATCAATTGTCTCGAGACATTGTAGTGTTACAGAGACAAGAAACAGTTTTTGTCACAGGAGTGTACACAAACACAGTGTTCAAGTATATAGTGAGCTCCTACAACGGTAGATCAATTAAGATAAAATAATAAGATTGAGTGGCAAGATCAGTGTATCGTGTCGTGGGATTGTTTAGCCAGGACCTACGAACTGCCTTGCCGAGTATTATGCGTGAAGCGAATTATAGCATTCATAGTGATCAATCCCCCAAAGTGTGTGCACCGTTTAGGAACGTATACTATGTTGTGCTTATTGATTGATGATCAGTGAGGAAGATAGGACCGAACAGTATACGAGGAACACGTGGGGACAGCAAGGAACACGTGCATGTCAGGGAAGCAGGAGAGGACAGGCGACCCAACCCCATCATATGGACATCTCCTCAAACTCTCCTAGATGTGCTTGCTTGGGGTGAGCTGATGGTAGGTACCCCTCTCTAGGTCATCAATAAGGTGTACAGAGTGTCTTTAAATAATTAATTCAAAATATATCTGGAATATTTAGACCTACAATTCTGGGTCGCTCATTCCTGGTACAGGTTCTTGACACTTCCATGAGACACAGGTCCAGGTGACCGTCAATACTTCCTCTCACCTCACCCCATCCCACTAACTTCCCAAGCCTTACACTCTCCCAAATCACGCCCCCCCACTCCCTCCCTTTTCCACTATGCACACCCCCCCCCCTCGCCCTCACACACACTCTCTGTCTCTCTCTCTCTCTCCCTAATTCTCTCTCTCTCTCTCTCTCTCTCTCTCTCTCTCTCTCTCTCTCTCTCTCTCTCTCTCTCTCTCTCTCTCTCTCTCTCTCTCTCTCTCTCTCTCTCTCTCTCTCTCTCTCTCTCTCTCTCTCTCTCTCTCTCTCTCTCTCTCTCTCTCTCTCTCTCTCTCTCTCTCTCTCTCTCTCTCTCTCTCTCTCTCTCTCTCTCTCTCTCTCTCTCTCTCTCTCTCTCTCTCTCTCTCTCTCTCTCGTAGGGAAAATCATGGCAGAGAGGCTAACTCGGGGAAAGAAACGCAGGAGGACAAATATGACATGATCATTCCCAGAGGAAGGGGAAAGACAGGAAGTCTGGATTAAGGATATAATCAAACAAATATGGAAAGATTTCAGTGAAGGAATGAGGTTAATGAGGGAGACAGTAATCAGCCTGCAGGATGAGCTGAAGGCAGCAAAGGAGGAACTTAAAAGCCTGCGAGAGAATTCTACTCAATTGCAGAGGCAAACCACCCCTCAGGAAGGTGGTAATATTCTTGTAGAGGAGACTTCTACAATACAACCCTCATTTGCAGAATTGTTTAAAAGAACCTTGAAGCTAGGTCTGCAGTAAGGGAAGTTGCAATGGAAGTGGCCTCTTCTCAGGAAGCAGCTAGATGTACTAGCTGGCTGATAGAGAGAAATAGAGCAGTAGTAGTAGCAGGTATTAAGAAGCAATCAGGGACCAGCCGAGCAGAGAGGAGAAACAAGGACAAAAAGGCAGTTACTAAGATTCCCAACGAGGTAAGGATGGAGAGGGCTGACCAGCATATCAAAAAGGTTTTCAGGCTTGGAAAGTACAACAAGGACAGAGACCGATTGATAAAGGTGGTATTCATGAGCGAGACCACAAAAGAGGACCTGTTAGCAAAGAAGCGCAGACTAGCAACTGCACCGATGTTCAAAAAAGTATTCCTGCAGAGGGATATGACAAGGGACGAGAGAATGAGGGCAGCAGATGCGAGGAAGGAGCACAAGGAGAAAGAAAGAAGTCAGGGAACCACAACCCCAAACCCAACAATCCCAGAGAGGAACGGGGAACACTCCACAAGAAGTTTAACAGCTACAGGGAGAGGAGCACCACCCCCGCCTTCTGCCCGATAGACATCCTACCTGCCCCAACCCTTGACAGCCCCCCATTAAGTGCCCACATAGGGCATCCTCCCCCACTCACCCCCCTCCCCAGGACCTCCCTTCTCCCCCAAGCCCTCAAGCCCTCCCTTCTCCCCCATGCCCTTCTGTCTCCCTCACCCCCAAGCCCTCCATCTCCCAAAACCTTCCATTCTCCCCCACCCGTCTAAGCCCGCCCATCTCCCCCACTCCCCTAAGCGCTCCCTTCTTCCTCAGCCCCCTCAGCTCTCACTTCCTCTCACCCCCCCCAAGCCTTCCCTCCTCTCATAACCCCCCCCCCCACGCCTCCCCGACTCACCCCCCCCTCTCACCCTCCCCCACATGCCTTCTCTTCTCCCTCATCCCCCCAAGCCCTCTCTCCTCCACCACACTACCTGTACCAGATCCTCCCAGCCCCCGCAAACCCCAGATCCCCCAGGTCCTCCTCCTTAGGCCCTCCCATCCCGAACCTTCCCTGCTTCCCTGATTAAGGGTCATCAGACACTGAGGAAGGACAGAAGAGAGTCAGTTTCAGGGTGATGTACTCGAATATAGATGGGATTACAAGCAAGGCAGGAGAACTAATAAAAAGAGCACAGGAATTAAACCCAGATGTAATCAGACTCACATTAGCAAAACTCTCAGAAATCAACGTATGCAGTGTTCCCCAGGACTACACAGTTATAAGGAATGAGAGGGAAGGTAGGGGAGGAGGCAGAGTGGCCATACTAATGAGAAAGGAATGGAGTTTCAAGGAGATGGCTATCCCGGGCTTCGAGGGATTCAGAGACTACATAACAGGCACCATGACAATGGGAGAACCAAGAATAGTAGTAGCAGAGATATATAACCTGCCACCCAATGACAGAAGACCTTGGCCAGAGTATGACAACAACAACATGGCAGTTAACACTATAATTGAAAGGGCAGCCTCTGCGGCTTGTAGAAATAGATCCCATCTGCTCATCATGGGGGACTTCAATCGTGGAAGGATTGACTGGGAGAACGAGGAACCGCATGGAGGTGAGGATACGTGGAGAGCGAAACTGTTGGAAGTGGCGACAAGAAACTTCTTAAGCCAGAATGTCAGGGAAACCACTAGGATGAGAGGAAACGATGCACCAGGAAGACTTGACCTAGTCTTCACTCTGAACGACTCTAACATAAGGGATATCGGTTTCGAGATCCCGGTAGGAATGAGCGACCACAGTGTACTGACGTTTGAGTATCTGGTTGAAGAAGGGTTAAGAAAATCGAGAAGAGGATCTGAATACAAAAGACTGGCATTTCGAAAGGGAAACTATGAAAAGATAAGAAAGTTCCTAACAGACATAGCATGAGAAACTGAGCTCAGAGGAAAGACGACCCAAGACATGATCGACTACATCACACAGAAGTGTAAGGAGGCGGCAGACAAGTTTGTCCCGGTCCAAAAGGAAAACAACGAAATGCATATGAGAAACCCATGGTTTAACCAGATGTAAGCTAGCTAATCACCAAAGTAAAAGGGTGTGGAGAAACTATAGAAACAACAGGACACTCGAGAGCAGAGAAAGATACCAGAGTGCCAGGAATGAATATGTCAGGTTGAGAAGAGAGGCAGAAAGGCAATACGAAAATGACATCACACGCAAGGCAAAGACTCAACCTAAATTGCTTCACAGCCACATCAGGATAAAAACAACAGTAAAGGAACAGGTAATGAAATTTAGGATAGGGGCAGACAGATTCACTACAAACGACAAGGAAGTGTGCGAGGAACTGAATAAGAAGTTCCAGGAGGTCTTCACATTAGAGCAAGGGGAAGTTCCAGAGATGAGAGAGGGAATAGTTAACCAGTATTAAAACCACTAAAAGAGTTTGAGATTATCAGTGGGGATGAAAGGAAACTCTTCCTAGAGTTGGATGTGACAAAGGCTATAGGCCTGGATGGAATCTCCCCATGGATACTAAAGGATGGAGCAGAAGCACTGTGCATGCCACTCTCCATAGTGTATAACAAATCACTGGTAACAGGGGGAACTGCCAGAAATTTGAAATATTGGTAATGTAGTCCTGATACAAGAAGAGGGATAGACAGGAAGCACTGAGCTACAGACCAGTGTCCCTATCTTGCATACCATGCAGCTGGTGGAGAATATTGTGTGAAAAAAGCTTGTGGGAACATCTGGAGCGAAAGAACTTTGTAACACAGCAACAACATGGGCTCAGGGATTGCAAGTTCTGCCTCATAGGATTAACTGAATACTATGACCAGGCAACAAAAATCAGGCAAGAAAAAGAGGGGTGGACAGACTGCATATTTTTGGATTGACAGAAAGCCTTTGACACAGTACCTCACAAGATGCTAGTGAAGCAGGCTGAAAATTAACCTGCAAATAGCATATTTGCCATTTGCAGGCAGGAGTGAAAGGGAAAGTACTCCATTGGATAAGGGAGTACCTAAGCAACAGAAGACAGCGAGTCACAATGAGGGGTGATGCCTCTGATTGGCGAGACGTCACCAGTGGAGTCCCGTACTGTTCAGTCCTTGGACCTATACTGTTTCTGATATACGAAAATGATCTCCCAGAGGGTTTAGAATAGTTCCTCTCATTGTTTGCTGATGATGCAAAAATTATGAGGAGGATTAAAACAGAGGATGATAGTAGAAGGCTACAAGATGACCTAGACAGACTGAATGAATGGTCCAACAAATGGCTACTAAAGTTCAACACGAGTAAATGCAAGGTCATGAAACTAGGCGGTGGAAAAAGAAGCCAGACACAGTATACCGAATGGGAAATTAAATACTTCATGAAACGGACAGCGAAAAAGATCTAGGAGTTGATATTACACCAAACCTGTCTCCTGAAACCCACATAAAAAGAATTACATCTGCGGCATACACGAGGACTGGCTACCATCAGAACAGCCTTCAGGAACCTGTGTAAGGAATCATTCAGAACCTTGTACACGGCATATGTAAGGCCAATCCTGGAGTATGCGGTCACAGCTTGGAGCCCGTACCTTGATAAGCATAAGACGAAGCTGGAAAAAGTTCAGAGGTATGCCACTAAGCTAATCCCAGAACTAAGAGGCATGAGTTACGAGGAAACGCTACGTGAAATGCACCTCACGACACTAGAAGACAGAGGAGAAAGAGGAGACATGATCACTACCTACAAAATTCTCAGAGGAATGGACTGGGTAGATATGGATAAACTGTTTAACAAGGGTGGTACGCGAACAGAGGACACAGGTGGAGACTGAGTACGCAAATGAGCCACAGGAACGTTAGAAAGAACTTTTTCAGTGTCAGAGTAGTTAACAGATGGAATGCTTTAGGCAGTGATGTGGTGGAGGCTGACTCCATACACAGTTTCAAATGTAGATATGATAGAACCCAGTAGGCTCAGGAATCAGTAGGCTCAGTACACCAGTTGATTGACGGTGGGGAGGCGGGACTAAAGAGCCAGAGCTAAACCCCCGCAAGTACAAATAGGTGAGTACATCTAGGCGAGTACACACACACAGCCCCATAAAGCAACGCGTAGCAGCTGGATAACTCCTAGGTACCTATTTACTGCTATGTGAACAGAGACATCAGGGTAAAAGAAACTCTGCCCATTTGTATTCTACCTCAGCCGGGAATCGAACCCGAGACGTTAGGACTACGATTCCAGAGCGCTGTTTACTCAGCCGCGAGTCCTACAAACTGTGTGTGTGTGCATTTGTACTCATGAAGTTGTGCTTGTGGGAGTTGAGCTTTGGTTCTTTGGTCCCGCCTTTCAACTGTCAATCAACTGGTGTACAGGTTCCTGTGCTTGGCGAGCTCTAACATATCTACATATGAAACTGTTTGGAATCTGCTTCCACCACTCCGCTGCCCAATGCATTCCATCTGTTAACTTCTCTGACACTGAAAAAGTTCTTTCAAACGTCCCTGTAGCTCAGTTGGGTACTACGTTTCCACCTATGTTCCCTGGGTTTGCGTACCACCCGTGCTAAACAGTTTATCTTTATCTACCCTATCCATTTTCCTGAGAATTTTACAGGTAGCAATCATGTCTCACCTAACTCTTCTGTCTTCCAGTGTCGTGAGTTTTAGTTCCAATAATCCTCGTTGCCCATACCTCTCAGCTCGGAGACTAGCCTGGTGGCATACCTCAGAACCTCTTCTAACTTAGTTTTGTTTTGGCTAGATGTGGAATCCACACTGGAGCCACATATTCCAGTATTGGTCAGACATATGAGGTCTTCAAGGTTCTGAATGATTCCTTACAAATGTTTCTGAAGGCAGTTCTTATGTTCGCTAGCCTTGCCTACGCTCCTGATGATGCCCTTTTGATGTGGGCATCAGGAGGACAGGTCTGGTGTGATATCAACCCCCAGATCTTTCTCTCATTCTGAGTCCTTAAAGATTTCCTCTCCCAGCTGGGACTTTGTGTTTGGAGTCTTGCTCCCTACGCCTATCTTCATCACTTTGCACTTGCTCGAGTTAAACTCTAGTTCTGGGAACCGACTCGTGAGATTTATATGTATATAATTTTCATGAATTTATATATCATTCATATTTACATTAATTTATATATTTCGATAGCAATTTGTAAAATGTTTAGCGTACTGTATTTCTGCTGTATTCTCGCAAATCGATTCTTACACATTGCGGGGGGGGGTTATTAAAGTTATATATATGCAGCCAATCAAACTACAGTATTGAACTACATATATTAGTAATACAATTATGAGGCCTTATCTTATTGTACAGCAGGCCTAGTCCACCAGGTATAACTAGGATGTAGACACCAAATAATCCTCGTGAGAGGTTAGCTTCCAACACCCAAGTAACTGATGTACCAAGATTAATTCTTGTTTCCTCTTCTATGTTCCTGGGTGGCTTGTTAAGCATGCTAACTGGTTTGCACTATATCTACCTAACATTAACAGGCCAGAAATGTGGTAAGAAACGGGTTTCCGTAAGACACTTCCCTCGTTTGGATGTTGACTGCGTGTTGTTGATGGAAGAAGCACTAATTTGATACCCGTAACACTTCGCCCAAAGGAGAATTATAGGAGCTAAATTTGCTCCTGCCACTATGTTCTTAAACAATGACTGACCTCCCTCACCACTGACGCTCCTGGCATCAGTGGTGAGGGACATTTGTCCAGATGTCAGTAAGTGATAGTAGGATCACATTTACTTTATTTCGATACTGATAAGTTAATTCAAATGAGATGTTTTTATGATGTAATAAGTCCAAAGACTACTGTATTTAAGAATAATTCCCAACAGAATAGTTGGTGAATTTATAGCACTATGTGGCAATGATATCCCGTTTTCTATTGAAGGAAAATTCCACTACAAGCTACATTTTCTTTGGGTTAGCTTGTGTATACAACAGCAGCAATATTATATGCTTATTGTATTAAATATTAGTAAATAGTGTCGGGTTTTCCGACACTAGTAGCCATTTGATGGACCATTCCTTCCGTCTGTCCAGGGCATCCTGTAGCCTCTTGCTGTCCTCATCAGTCGTAATCCTTCTCATAATTTTAGCATCATCAGGAAACATTGAGAGGAATGATACTTCTATACTTCTTGAAGATCATTCACCTATATCAGAAACAAGTTCTTGTACAGAGCCCTATAGGTGTGTGTGTCTGTGAATGTGTATGTACTCACCTATTTGTGCTTGCGGGGGTTGAGCTGTATCTCTTTGGTCCCGCCTCTCAACTGTCAATCAACTGCTGTACAGATTCCTGAGCCTACTGAGCTCTATTATATCTACATTTCAAACTGTGTATTTAGTCAGCCTCCACCTCATCACTTCCTAGTGCATTCCATTTACTAACCACTCTGACACTAAAAAAGTTCTTTCTAATTTCTCTGTACCTCATTTGGGCACTCAGTTTCCACTTGTGTCCCCTAGTGTGTGTGCCCCTTGTGTTAAATAGCCTGTCTTCATCTACCCAATCATTTCCCATGAGAATCTTGAATGTGGTGATCATGTCCCCCTAACTCTTCTGTTTTCTAGCGAAGTGAGGTTTAATTCCCGTAACCTTTGAACCTTTTCCAGTTTGGTCTTATCCTTGACTAGATATGGACTCTATGCTGGGGCTGCAAACTCCAGGATTGGCCTGACATAAGTGGTATACAAAGTTCTGAATGATTCTTTACACAAGTTTCTGAATGCCGTTCGTATGTTAGCCAGCCTGGCATATGCCGCTGCTGTTATCCTCTTAATATGGGCTGCAGGGGGCAGGTCTGGCGTGATATCAACCCCCAGGTCTTTCTCTCTCTCTGACTCTTGAAGTATTTCATCTCCCAAGTGATACCTTGTATCTGGTCTCCTGCTTCCTACCCCTATCTTCATTACATTACATTTGCTTGGGTTAAACTCTAACAGCCATTTGTTCGACCATTCATGCAGCTTGTCCAGGTCTTCTTGAAGCCTCAAGCTGTCCTCCTCTGTCTTAATCCTTCTCATAATTTTGGCGTCGTCAGCAAACATTGAGAGGAATGAGTCTATACCCTCTGGGAGATCATTTACGTATATCAGAAACAGGATAGGTCCAAGCACAGAGCCCTGTGGGACTCCACTGGTGACTTCACGCCATTCTGAGGTCTCACCCCTCACTGTAACTCTCTGCTTCCTATTGCTTAGGTACTCCCTTATCCACTGGAACGCCCTACCAGTTACTCCTGCCTGTTTCTCCATCTTATGCATCAACCTTTTATGTGTGTGTGTGTGTGTGTGTGTGTGTGTGTGTGTGTGTGTGTGTGTGTGTGTGTGTATGTGTGTGTGTACTCACCTAGTTGTACTCACCTAGTTGTGTTTGCGGGGGTTGAGCTCTGGCTCTTTGGTCCCGCCTCTCAACCGTCAATCAACAGGTGTACAGATTCCTGAGTCTATCCGGCTCTGTCATATCTACACTTGAAACTGTGTATGGAGTCAGCCTTCACCACATCACCCCCTAATGCATTCCATTTGTCAACTACTCTGACACTAAAAAAGTTCTTTCTAATATCTCTGTGGCTCATTTGGGCACTCAGTTTCCACCTGTGTCCCCTTGTGCGTGTTCCCCTTGTGTTAAATAGACTGTCTTTATCTACCCTATCAATCCCCTTCAGAATCTTCAAAGTGGTGATCATGTCCCCCCTAACTCTTCTGTCTTCCAGCGAAGTGAGGTTTAATTCCCGTAGTCTCTCCTCGTAGCTCATACCTCTCAGCTCGGGTACTAGTCTGGTGGCAAACCTTTGAACCTTTTCCAGTTTAGTCTTATCCTTGACTAGATATGGACTCCATGCTGGGGCTGCATACTCCAGGATTGGCCTGACATATGTGGTATACAAAGTTCTGAATGATTCTTTACACAAGTTTCTGAATGCCGTTCGTATGTTGGCCAGCCTGGCATATGCCGCTGATGTTATCCACTTGATATGTGCTGCAGGAGACAGGTCTGGCGTGATATCAACCCCCAAGTCTTTTTCCTTCTCTGACTCCTGAAGAATTTCCTCTCCCAGATGATACCTTGTATCTGGCCTCCTGCTCCCTACACCTATCTTCATTACATTACATTTGGCTGGGTTAAACTCTAACAACCATTTGTTCGACCATTCCTTCAGCTTGTCTAGGTCTTCTTGAAGCCTCAAACAGTCCTCTTCTGTTTTAATCCTTCTCATAATTTTAGCATCGTCCGCAAACATTGAGAGAAATGAATCGATACCCTCCGGGAGATCATTTACATATATCAGAAACAAGATAGGACCGAGTACAGAGCCCTGTGGGACTCCACTGGTGACTTCACGCCAATATGAGGTCTCACCCCTCACCGTAACTCTCTGCTTCCTATTGCTTAGATACTCCCTTATCCACTGGAGCACCTTACCAGCTACACCTGCCTGTCTCTCCAGCTTATGTACCAGCCTCTTATGCGGTACTGTGTCAAAGACTTTACGACAATCCAAAAAAATGCAGTCCGCCCAGCCCTCTCTTTCTTGCTTAATCTGTGTCACCTGATCGTAGAATTCTATCAAGCCTGTAAGGCAAGATTTACCCTCCCTGAATCCATGTTGGCGATTTGTCACGAAGTCCCTTCTCTCCAGATGTGTTACCAGGCTTTTTCTCACGATCTTCTCCATCACCTTGCATGGTATACAAGTCAAGGACACTGGCCTGTAGTTCAGTGCCTCTTGTCTGTCGCCCTTTTTGTATATTGGGACCACATTCGCCGTCTTCCATATTTCTGGTATGTCTCCCGTCTCTAGTGACTTACTATACACTATGGAGAGTGGCAAGCAAAGTGCCTCTGCACACTCTTTCAGTACCCATGGTGAGATCCCATCTGGACCAACAGCCTTTCTAACATCCAGATCGAGCAGGTGTCTCTTGACCTCCTCTCTCGTAATTTCGAACTCCTCCAAGGCCGCCTGGCTTACCTCCCTTTCTCCTAGCACAGTGACCTCACCCTGTTCTATTGTGAAGACCTTCTGGAACCTCTTGTTGAGTTCCTCACACACCTCTCTGTCATTCTCTGTATACCTGTCCTCGCCTGTTCTAAGTTTCAATACCTGTTCTTTCACTGTTGTTTTCCTTCTGATGTGACTGTGGAGTAGCTTTGGTTCAGTCTTGGCTTTGTTTGCTATATCATTTTCAAAATTTTTCTCTGCTTCTCTTCTCACCCTGACGTACTCATTCCTGGTTCTCTGGTATCTCTCTCACACATGTATGTGTGTGTGTGTGTGTGTGTGTGTGTGTGTGTGTGTGTGTGTGTGTGTGTGTGTGTGTGTGTGTGTGTGTGTGTGTGTGTGTGTGTGTGTGTGTGTGTGTGTGTGTGTGTGTGTGTGTGTGTGTGTGTGTGTGTATTCACCTAGTTGTACCCACCTAGTTGTACCCACCTAGTTGTGCTCTCGGCCATTGAGCTTTGGTTCTTTGGTCCCACCTCTCAACTTTCAATCAATTGGTGTACCGATTCTGGAGCCTATTGGGCTCTATTAAACCTACATTTGAAACTGTGTATGGAGTCTGCCTCCACCTCATCACTGCCTAATGAATTCTATTTTTTAACTACTCTGACACTGACGAAATTCTTCCTAATGTCTCTGTGGCTCATTTGGGTATGAAATTTCCACCCGAGTCCCTTTGTGTTCCACTCATGTTAAATAGTTTGTCTTTGTCCACCCTATCAATTCACATGAGAATTTTGTAGGAGATGATTGTCTCCCCCTACTCTTCTGTCTTCTTGTGTCGTGATGTTTGGCTTGTATAGTGTTTCACCGTAGATCATACCTCTCAGTTCCGAGACTATTCTGGTAGCATATCTCTAAATCTTCTCTAACTTTGCCTTGCAATTAACTAGGTATGGATTCCAGGCTGGAGCTGCATACTCCAGGATTGGTCTGACATAAGTGGTATACAAGGTCCTGAACGATTATTTTCACAAGTTTCTAAAGGCAGTTCTTATCTTGGCCAATCTAGCATATGCTTTTGATGATATCCTTTTGATGTGGGTCTCTGGGGACAGGTTCGTTGTGAAAGGTTCAACCCCAGATCTTTCTCTCTATTTGATTCTTACAGGATTTCACCTCCCAGATGGTACCTTGTGTTCAGCTTCCTGCTCCCTTCGCCTAATATCATTAATTTACACTTTCCTGAGTTAAACTTTAGTAGGCATTTTCTAAACAAATTAATCCCGTTTATCCAGGTCGTCCTGTAGTCTCTGTCTATCTTCATCTGTTTTGATTCTACTCGTAATTTTTGCATCATCAGCAAACATTGAGAGGAATGAGTCTATATCCTCTGGAAGATCGTTTACATATATCAGAAACAGGATGGGTTCAAGTACAGAGCCCTGTGGGACTACGCTGGTGACATCTCGCCACTCTGATGTCTCCCCCCCCCCTCACAGTTACTCGCTGTTTCCTGTTGCTTAAATACTTCCTTATCCACTGGAGCACCCTTACTTTTTACTCCTGCCTGTTTCTCCAACGCGTGCAACAGCCTTTTATTCGGCACTTTGTCAAAGGCTTTCTGAAAATCCAAGAAAATGCAGTCTACCAACCCTTCTCTTTCTTGCCTAATTTTCGTCGCCTAGTCATCGAATTCTGTTAAGCCTGTGAGGCACGATTTACCATCCCTTTAGCCATGCTGGTGGTGTGTTACAAAGATCTTTTCCTTCAGATGTTCTTCGAGCCGTTTCCTGACGATCTTCTCCATCACCTTGTATGGTATACGTGTTTGGGAGATAGGCCTGTAGTTCAGTGCCTCTTTACCTGTCACCCATGTTGTATATTTGGATTACATTTGCTGTTCTTCAAGCTTTCTGGTAGGTCTCACGTTTCCAATGACCTGTTATACAATATAGGGAGAGGCACACTTAGTGCTTCTGCACCCCTCTTTAGGGTGCACCGTCTGTGTGTGTGTATGTGTGTGTGTTTTTGTGTGTGTACGTGTGTGCGTGTGTATTCACCTAGTTGTACTTGCGGGGGTTGAGGTCTGCTCTTTTGGCCCGCCTCTCAACTGCCAATCAATCAACTGTTACTAACTAACTAATTTTTTTATCCACACTCACACACACGCCGACACACACACACACACACACACACACACACACACACACACACACACACACACACACACACACACACACACACACACACACACACACACACACACACACACACACACACACTCACACACACACACACACACACACACACACACACATGATGACCAAAGAGCCAGAGCTCAACCCCCGCAAGCACAATTAGGTGAGTACACACACACACACACACACACACACACACACACACACACACACACACACACACACACACACACACACACACACACACACACACACACACTCACACACACACACACACACACACACACACATGATGACCAAAGAGCCAGAGCTCAACCCCCGCAAGCACAATTAGGTGAGTACACACACACACACACACACACACACACACACACACACACACACACACACACACACACACAAACCCTGCCTCACAGGATTACTTGAATACTGCCTCACAGGGTTACTTGAATTCTACGACCAGGCAACAAAAACAAAGCAAGAAAGAAAATGGCGGGCAGACTGCATATTTTTGGATTGTCAGAAAGCCTTTGATACAGTACCACAAAAGAGGCTAGTGAAAAAACTGGAGATGCAGGCTGGAGTGAAAGGGAAGGTACTCCATTGGATACAGGAGTACCTGAGCAACAGGAGACAACGAGTCTGTGTGAGGGGTGAGATCTGAGATTGGCGAGACGTCACAAGTGGAGTCCCGCAGGGGTCAGTCCTTGGACCTATACTGTTTCTGATTTATGTGAATGATCTCCCAGAGGGTATAGAAACGTTTCTCTCAATGTTTGCCGTTGACGCAAAAATTATGAGGAGGATTGAAACAGAGGATGATAGTAGGAGGCTACAAGATGACCTAGACAGACTGAGTGAATGGTCCAACAAATGGCTGTTGAAGTTCAACCAGAGTAAAGGCAAAGTAATGAAACTAGGCAGAGGAAACAGGAGGCCAGACACAGGATACAGAATAGGACATGAAGTACTTAATGCAACGCACAGAGAGAAAGATCTAGGGGGGGGGTGATATCACACCAAACCTGTCTACTGAAGCCCACATAAAAAGAATAACGTCTGCGGCATATGCGAGGCTGGCTAACATCAGAACAGCGTATAGGAACCTGTGTAACGAATCATTCAGAATCTTGTACACCACATATGTAAGACCAATCCTGGAATATGCGGCCCCAGCATGGAGCCCGTACCTTGTCAAGCACAAGACGAAGCTGGAAAAAGTCCAAAGGTATGCCACTAGACTAGTCCCAGAACTAAGAGGCATGAGTTACGAGGAAAGGCTGCGGGAAATGCACCTTATGACAATGGAAGACAGAAGAGTAAGGGGAGACATGATCACAACCTACAAAATCCTCAGGGGAATCGACCTTGTAAACAACGATAACTATTCAGCACTGGTGGGACGCGAACAAGGGGACAAAAGTGGAAACTGAGTACCCACATGAGCCACAGAGACGTTAGAAGGAATTTTTTCAATGTCAGAGTAGTTAACGGATGGAATGCATTAGGCAGTGATGTGGTGGAGGCTGACTCCATACACAGTTTCAAATGTAGATATGATAGAGCCCAGTAGTCTCAGGAATCTGTACACCAGTTAATTGACAGTTGAGAGGCGGGACCAAAGAGCCAAAGCTCAACCCCCGCAAGCACAAATAGGTGAGTACACACACACACACACACCCAGGAAGCAGCCCGTAACAGTCTAACCCCCAGGTACCTATATACTGCTAGGTAACAGGGATATCAGGGAGAAAGAAACTCTGCCCATTTTGTTTCTCGTCGGCGCCGGGAACTGAACCCTGGTCCATAGGATTATGTATCCAGCATAATGTCCATTCAGCCACCGGCGCCGCTGAGTGTGTGTGTGTACTTACCTGTCAGTACTTGTCTGTGGGGTAATGAGATCAAGTTTTTTATGCCCCACATACGAACCTTGTTGTACCCCCTAGTATTTCATTTTAACTATTCTGGTGTCTAAATACTTTAGCAAATTTTGCTATAAGGTTGTGGATGGGGATGACTTCTTTAGCGTCTTCTTTCAGTGTATATTCTATTTCTTTACTATCCGTACACTGTATATTCCTTTGACTCCTTAGCATTTCCTGCTTCCACTTGTGACCTTCTGTTATGAACCCGGATCCAGCGTCCGAGCCAGGAGCAGTAACGACCGCGCCATCTGTGGGTCAGCTCCCGAAACCCCCCTCCAAACCGACGACGTGTACTAGCTACGAGGACCAGTTTCCAGTCCCATGCAGCACTCAACCCCACCGCCGCTGACCTCTGGTGAGGTGATGCTCAGACTACAACGCCATCTATGGATTGGATATGTCGGGCGTTTGTATCTGAGCCTGTAAGTGAGGTGTATTAGTGTCCCAGTTATTGATGACGTGTCTGCTTACAGAGTCGACCTGGGACTACTGTGATGGGAGTCGAGTCAGTCTACCCAAGGCAGCCAGTCTCCATACCTTGAAGTTTGCTGCAGCTGTTGTGAAGTCGTCCCCCCCCGGAAGAACACTGTGGTGTGTTAGCCTGCCAGTGGAGTGGCAGTAAAAGGATTTACCCGGGACCGACTGTTGGAGACGATCATCCACTGGGGTACTGAAGACAGGAGAGTGATTTGTGGTGTCACACGAGGCTCCTGTCTAGGGCGTTCCCCTTTTATCGTTCGTGGAGTGGCCGGACCAGCCTTGTTGGCTCAGAACCTGCCAGCAGACCAGCTGGGCGTGTGGTTGACGGCCTCCACGGCGGTGCCCCCAGTGGACCTGCGTTTTGGCTGACCTGTGGCCAGGGTAGGCTCAACTTCTTTGGAGAATTCGTTGTGTGGCCACGAAGAAAGCACCGAGGACTCAGCACCTAGCTTCTGGATCCAGAGTCTTCAGCAGAAGACTAATTTGTGAATAATCCCCTTGTCTAGTGTTAATACCCCTCCCCCTTGTGCACTCTTTTATTTTATATATTTAATCGGTGATGGTGCTAATTATAATATTAAGTTCTTAGCTTTCTTTCCCTACTCCCTTTAAGTTACTTGCGTCACGGATCTCATCCCTTGATAGCCACTACTGGCTTGGGAACGGATACATATATCTTCCTCTAACAACATCAGAGTAAGGACCCCGTTGCGTCCCGAGAGGGCCGTAACACCTTCTGTCCCAATTTCTCTCAATTTGAAGAAGCTGTCTTTGTTCACCTTGGTTATTCCCCTCAGTATCTCTGATGTTGTGATCATATCCCTTCTGTTACTTCTACCTTCTAGGGTTGTGAGTCCCATTAGATTATCCTCATCACATAGTGCAGATTTCTTGCCAGTACTGCACATTTATTTTTGATCTAAAAAATGTGTTGAAGATTGCCTTTAAAGTCTTAATTTGGATTTTAAATGCTAGTTTAGAATTAAAAATCTATTATTTACTACCGTTACATATGCTGCCTATTGCCTATTATGTGTGCCTTTGGCGTTAGTGCTGAAATGTTTTTTCACTCAAATCATTCTCTCTTTCCAGTCAATGTAGTTGGCCTCTCGTTATGGTGTAGATGCATTCTGGTTCCGTTTCTCATTTTCCAATCATCATTATTTTACACCTCTTTGGGACTGAATTCCAGACTGTTACGGCCAGTTACGGTTTGTCAGTTCAACTAGTAACACTACATAGACAAAACACTGTCTTCTACCGACGCCGGCCACTTGTCCTCGCTGGGACTAGTTAGGAGTTTTGGACTGCCATGGGCGAACTGACTTCAATAGGTTCAAGAGACCCTCCTCATCCCTTTTGCGGATATAAAAGTCATTAGCCAGACAATAAGTACACGAGGATAACATAGAATGACAGCATTTCATCGGGAAGAGAAAATATGATCAGATGCACACGATATAGCGTTGATATTGTTACCTCCCTCACCAGAAGGCAGTATCATCAACCTACCTCCTAAATAAGTTATGATCAGAAGCATTCCACAGATGTTGCTGACCTTGCCACACCTCCACCAACAGGTAGCGTTGACCTTGTTGTGGGAACCGATCTGTGAGATATATATTTATTTAATTTATATGAATTTATATAGAATTTATATTTACGTTAATTTATATATTTCAATAGCAATTTGTATGATGTTAAGTGGACTGTATTTCTGCAATAATCTCACAAATCGATCCTTACACATTAGGTTTTTTTTTTATTAAATTTATATATATATGCAGCCAATCAAACTACAGTATTAACTACATATATTAGTAAATAAATTGGAGGTGCCTTATCTAATTGTAAAGCAGGCTTAGTCCACCAGGTATAACTGGGGTGTAGACACCAAATTATCCTTGTGTGAGGCTAGCTTCCTACACCCAAGTAACTGATGTATCAAGTCTTGCTTCCTCTTCTTGTTCCTGTCAAAGGGCACTAGCTATAAAGCGGAATCCTAATATATGACAGCCATATCAGAGAAACACTGTATATTAAATAATAAGGACCAAGGCTTAATTACCTTTATTAAGAGGCTGGTTCGCATTCTAACCGGTCCGCCCAATATCTACCTAACATTAACTGGCCAGAAATGATTAGATAAACGGGTTTCGGTAGGACACTTCCCTTGTTTATGTTGACAGCGTGCTGAAGATGGTAAAACACTTTGATCTCCATAACACTTCATCCAAGAGAAATTAAAGGAGCTGAATTTGCTCCCCAGCGCCTCTGGTCTTAACAAACAATGGCTGACCTTCTCCACACCACTGACGCATCTGGCCCACTTTGTCCAGATGTCAGTAAGTGATAGAAGGGTCACATTTACTCTATTTTGATACTGATAATTAAGTTAATTCATATGTGATGTTTTTATGATGGTAAAAGTCCAAAGACTAATGTATTTAAGAATAATTCCCACCATAATAGGTGGTGAATTTATAGTACTATGTGGCAATGATATCCCATTTTCTATTGATGGAAAATTCCACTACAAGCTACATTTTCTATTGGTAACTTGTGTATACAACAGCAGCAATATTATCTGCATATTGCATGTAATATTATTAAATGGTGTCGGGTTTTCCGACACTTGTGACACCTTAATGAATCAGGGATGGAGAGCAGGGGCCGAATTCAGGAAGGTACTTACGAAGGTTTTTCCTCTTAGCTAAGAGCGTTTTCCGTCTTAGCGCCTTCGTGGCGGCTACGTCCGTATTCAATTAACTACCCTAAGTGGAAAAACCTTCGTAAGTTCATTCTGGGATTTAAGTGTGGTTTCGACCACTCGTAGCTTTACGTAAACTGGATATAAGTCATTTTTTCTCTACTACATAACACTGGGATCGATTTATGATATTGGAACATGACCAAAATATTATAGCTGGTGAATCTAGTGAAGAGGAATCCTTCGTGTTAGTTATATATGCATTCTCTGCTTGAAACTTGAAGTAAATGTGTTTGATGATAGTAGAATTAGTTTTATAATAGCAAGATATTATACCAGTAGTTATTAAGTAAATAAACACTGGTGAACATGAAATATGAGAGAAGGTGATGAGCCCTGCCTGATGGGATCATTTACTATCACCAAATGCCCCTGTTCACCTAGTAGTAAGGGTGTACCTTAGCTATACATACCCATTTCTAATTTATTTAGTTTGGTTTTATTTTGAAATTAAATCTGGGTGAGACATAAAATAAAAATATGCTGCACAAATGATGTTAGGTAAGGAAAAGGGTAAAAATGTCACAAACTTTATTCATTGAATACTTAAAGCTATAATTATGACTATATAGATTATTAAAAAAGAGAGAGGGAAGTAGGGGTCCAAGACCTCTTCCTGTTATACAATTTGGGTGTGGAACAAGTAATTATCAAAAGAAGGCACCATGCCGGGAAGGCTATGTAGCAGTAAGGCAGTGAGGTGAGGCAGCTACTTATTTGAGAAATGCTTATTTTATTTACCCCCTCCCCGCTCAGCTCGTTGTCGCCGTGTGGGGGCTTAGTGGGCGGCTGCCGGAGTGTGATGCTCCTTGGGACAGTCCTCTGTCCTTTTCTAGCCTTGTGCTCCTGCTGCCGTCCTCTCCAATTCTGCTGGGCATCTTTTCCTTTTCCTTCTGTTTCGTTTTTCTCCCCTCTCTTCTCCTATCTGCTTGACGTTTCCTGCCGACCTTTTGCTCGTTCTGGTTCTTCCCTTGGACTTCTTCTATTTTGACGCCCGGGTGCTTGAGGAGGCATACTCTTGCACCCGTAGAACTGCAGTACCCGACGTCGAGAGCGAGGGGAACCTTTTATTGTCAATCCCCACTTCGTCACTGAACCCGATCTCGACGGACTGTCGGTTTCTTAAGGTGGCGTTTGTGGGGCGTATACTCACGACGCACCCCTAGGAGGCCCCGCCAAGATCGGCGATAGCTTCTTGTTGGGTGTCCTGCCTCTAATTGTGGCTCCATGGTGGGTGTGGGGGCACATTCGTGAATGAATTCTTCTTTTCGTCAAGATGATAACCCCTGTTTCGGCTTCTGGTTTACCTTCTCAGGCTCGTGGGGTGGGCGACCAAGCCCCCGAGTCGGTCCGTATTGGAAGACCGGGCTCTGTAGCCTCCGCTGCATTGGGCCCCGACCTTGCTCCTCCTTTGGCCTCTCTGACTCCTTCCCCTGGCTCCCCTTCCTCCTCTGTGGTTGGGTCGAGCCCCAAGCCCCCAGTGGTGACTACCTCGTCCCCTGGCGCGGCTCCTTCTCTAGTTGTAACTACTGCGCCTTTTAACCCCTCTCTCTCTGGGGGTTCTCACGGCCGCCCTCGCTCGATTCCATCCAGTTCTGCTTCCTATCAAGCCTTGTTTGGTCCCGCTTCGTGGGCCACATATTTTGATCTCCTCCCTCTTGATTCTGCGCCTCCTGACGATTTCTCCCTCCATCGACATCTCATTGATTCCGTGGATGCCTCCATTACTTTCAACCCCACTCGTCTCGGTACACGTGTCGTTGCTGCTCCTTCTCAGGATGCTGCTTCCCGCTTGGCTGCCTTATCCTGCCTTGGCGAGACCCCCGTTCGGGTCTCGAAGAACGCTCAGTTGAATGCCAGTGTTGGCACTATTTTGCTCCCGCCCCATGTTGCGACCGGTGTTCGGGACCTGCGCGACTGCCACGACGATATTCGACATATCCTCGTTGCCCAGGGCCATTCTATTCTCCAGGTGGACACATTTACTCGTCCCCCTCGTGGTAGTCGCCGTCAACCCCTCCGGGTTGTGAAGATTACCTTTGATGGTAGGACCCTTCCACCCTCTGTCATTCTTGCTGGTGCCAGGTGCTCTGTCCAGGAGTAGATTCCTTCTCCTCGGCTCTGCAACAAGTGCTGGAGGTTTGGGCATGGTGCCCTCTGCTGCTCCGGGACTGTCTCTCTCTGTCCTTTGTGTGGTGGCGAAGGTCACTCTAAGTCGGAGTGCGCTTCTCCCCAGGCTCGTTGCCTCAACTGCGGTGAGGCCCATCCTACCTTCTCCCGTGCGTGTGTCCATTACAAGCTTGAGGCAGCCGTCCTCAACTTGAAGCACCGGGAGCGTTTATCTTTTCCTGAGGCGAGGCGCCAGGTTCGCCGGCTCCCGCCTTATGCTAATATCTCTTATGCTCGCGTGTTGCGCTCTTCCTCTCCTCGTCCTTCCCGCCTTCCTCAGACTCACAACCGTTTCCGGGCCTTGGACCCTGATGCGCCCACTGCCCCCTCCTCTGTCCCTTTGGGTTCTCTCCCGAAGGATCCTCCTCCTGGTCCTCTGTCTGGGGTTCCCCTTCCTTCTACCCGGTCTGTCGTGTCTTCTGTGTCTTCTTCCTCGTCCCCCCTCCGATCCTCCTTCCCATCCTCATTCCTCCATCTATCGGCTCTCCCCACCGCCTGTCGGTGCGGGCGGATGTCCATCGCTCTCCTAACGGCCGTCGTGTGTGCTCTCGTTCGGCTTCTCCTGTTGAGACACTGGAATCCGTTGGCCGGTACGTAGTTGCTGGGACACCGGTCTCTTTAAGTCAGAAGCGTAAGCCTGGCTCCTCTCCTTCCTCTTCCCCGGCGGGTAAGAAGGCTTCGCTTTCTTCCTCAGCTCCTCCTTCTGGCTCTGTTGCTCCTTCCCCTCCCGTTTCAGTGCTTGCTCCCCCTGTTCCTGTTATGGAGGTTTCTTTGGCCCCTGCTTCCCTTTCGGTTGCTGCTCTTGCTGGGGTGCGCTCCCCTCTTTCTACTTCCCCTCTTCCTGCTGCTGTCCTTGACTGCTCCTCTCCGTTGTCTCCTCCTCTTCCTCCTCCTCCTCCTCCTCCGGACCCTGCCCGCCCACCTCTGATCTGTTCTCCCGTTTCCTTCCCTCCGTCTTTGCTCAGTTTACCCATGCCCCCTAACCCTGACTTTGCTGACCCTGATCCCGACCCTGATATTCTTTAACGTGCTCTGTTGCTCTTTCGCCTTTGTTTCTTCCTTGTTCTCTGTTTTTGTCCTTTCTCTTCTCGTCGTTGTCCATTCTTCAATGGAACGTTCGAGGTTATTACGCCAATTTCCTTGAACTCCAACTTCTGATTTCGCGGTTTTCGCCCCTTTGTGTCTGTCTCCAGGAGCCAATGCTTGGTGCTCGTCTTGGTCGTTTTCGTGGCTATTCCTTTCTCTCCCCCCCCCCCCCCAGCCATTGCTGGGGCTTATAATTCTTCTGCTCTTTTGATTCGGGCTGATGTTCCCTTTGTTCCTTTACTTTTTCCTTCGCCTCTCCATTGTTCTGCTGCTCGTATCTTTGTGGGGAAATGGTACACAGTTTGTTCCATTTATCTCCCCCCGAGTGTCCCGCTCTCTCTTCCTGATTTGAAACACCTCCTAGACTCCTTGCCGGAGCCTGTGCTCCTGCTGGGCGACTTCAATTGTCGTCATTCTCTTTGGGGTGACGTTCTGACGAATACCCGGGGTCGCCTCCTTGAGCCGTTTCTCCTCTCGTCTTCCCTGTCTCTTCTGAATTCTGGTGAGCCCACTCATTTGGACTCTCGGACTCGCACCCTTTCTTGTCTTGATCTTTCTCTCTGCTCTTCTTCTCTTTACTTAGAATTCACGTGGCAGGTTCTTGATGACCTCCATGGAAGTGATCATTTCCCCATCCTTGTTTCCTTTTTCTCTTTTCGCCCTTCCCTCTCTTTCCCTAGGTGGCAGTTTGCTAAGGCGGACTGGACCCTATTTTCCCTCAGTGCTACTCTCTCTGACCTCTCCCTTCTGCCCCTCTCTCGCGCTCTCCTCCTTTTTCATGACACTGTCTTCAACGCTGCCCTCCGCTCTATTCCTCGCTCTTCCTCTCGGGATCCACGGAAGTGCGTTCCCTGGTGGAATGCGGACTGTGCTCGGGCTGTCCGCTGTAAGCGTGCAGCCAGGAAGAGGCACCGCCGTAGGCAGACGACCGATTCTTTTCTTTTCTTTCGGAAAGCGAGTGCGGTGGCCCGTAGGGCCATCCGTACGGCTAAACGTGAATGTTGGGCATCTTATGTCTCAACAATTACGTCCGAAACCCCTCTGGCCCAGATCTGGAAGCGTATCCGCAAGATAGCGGGTAAGTTCGTTCCCGATGTTTCACCGGTCCTTCACCTCCATGATACTCTTGTGGCGGACCCGTTGCAGGTCGCTTCCGAACTGGGTTCCCACTTTTCTTCTGTTAGCTCTGGTCTTCATCTTCCCCAATCTTTCCTTCTTCGTAAACCTGTCCTTGAGTCTCGTCCTTTAGATTTCTGCACTCATCTTTAGCTTCCCTATAATGATCCCTTCTCTCTCTCTGAACTTCGTTCTGCCCTGGCCCTCTGCGGTTCTACGGCGGCGGGCTCCGATGGTATTCATTATGAGATGCTTCGCCATCTCCCTCCGAGCACGTCTCAGTATTTACTGAGTCTGTATAATCGGATCTGGGAGTCGTCGTCAGTCCCTGAGGACTGGCTCGATGCCGTTGTCCTCCCTGTTCGCAAACCGGGGTCTCTGGGTACTTCCCCTAAGGACTTTCGCCCTATTGCTCTCACAAGTTGTGTCTGCAAACTCTTTGAACGTATGGTTAACGTTCGTCTGATGTGGTTCCTGGAACACCATCACCTCCTCTCCCCTTCTCAATTTGGTTTCCGCAAGTGCCGCAGCACGACAGATGTCCTGGTGAACTTGGAGGTCTATATTCGTACTGCTTTTGCTGCGAAGACCTCCGTTGTTGCCGTCCTTTTTGACCTAGAAAAGGCTTACGACACCACTTGGCGTTATCATATCCTATCTCAACTTCATTCTTTTGGCCTTCGTGGTCATCTCCCTCTCTTTCTCCGCAGCTTCCTCTCTCGTCGTTCCTTTCGGGTGCGCCTTGGTACCGCTCTCTCTCCCTCTTTTCAGCAATACGAAGGTGTGCCCCAGGGTAGTGTTCTGAGCACTACTCTTTTTCTGGTTGCCCTCAATGGTCTTCTTTCCTCTCTTCCTTCTGGTGTCTTCTCCGCTCTCTATGTCGATGATCCTACCCTTTGTTGTCAGGGTGATGATTCGCCTCTCCTTCAACGCCGGCTTCAACTTGCAATTGATGCCGTGTCGTCTTGGGCCACAGGTCATGGCTTCAAGTTCTCTACTTCTAAGACTTGTGCCATGACCTTTACGCGGAAACGGGTTGTTCTTCGTCCCTCTTTGTCACTTTATGGTCATCCCCTTGAATACAAAGATTCCGCGAAGCTTTTGGGGTTATTCCTTGACACTCGTTTGTCTTGGTCTCCCCATATCTCTTACCTCCGTGTTGAGTGCTCTAAGGCCCTTACCCTCCATCGGGTCTTGTCCCATACTTCTTGGGGGCCAGATAGGCGCACTCCCCTTGCTTTACATTCCTCTCTCGTCCTGTCTAAGCTCGATTATGGTTGCCCTGCTTACTCGTCTGCTTCTCCTTCTACTCTTCGCCGTCTTGATGCTTTGCACCATACTGGGTTGTGCCTCAGTTCTGGTGCCTTTCGTTCGACTCCCATCCTTAGCTTGTATGTTGACACTGGCTTCCTGTCTCTCCAGGACCGCCGTGATCGCTACTGTCTTCGCTATCTTGCGCGGTCCTTGCAACATCCTTCCTCTCGCCTCTGTCGTGCTTTAACTTGTACCCCTCCTGCGGTTCCTGTTCCTCTTCACCACCTCCCTCTTTCTGTCCGGTTATCTCGCCTACAGGATTCTCTTTCCGTTCGTATTTCTGATGTTTCTACTCGTGTTGTTCCTTCTTTGCCCCCGTGGAGGGTCCCTCTTCCGCGGTTTTGTACATCCTTGACCCGTATCACTAAAGCTCTTACCCCTCCTACGGTTCTAAAACGCCTTTTCCTCGAGCACTTTTCTTCTCACTCCCGCTCCGTTTCTGTCTTCACCGATGGGTCTAAGTCAGCGGACGGTGTTGGCTACTCTGTTGTTTTTCCTGATCGCACTTATATGTGTCGCTTGCCTCCGGAGACTAGCATCTTTACAGCGGAACTTTATGCTATTCTCTATGCTCTTCGTCTCCTGCTTCCTCGTTGTCAGTCTTCCTTTGTGGTTGTTGTTGACTCTCGTAGTGCCCTCATGGCTCTCGGGTCCTTTAATCCGGTTCATCCAGTAGTTGTCGAGATCCAGCATTGGCTGTTTCTCGTTCACAGTAAATTTAAGTCGGTTGAGTTTTGTTGGGTTCCCAGCCATATTGGTGTGTCTTTAAATGAGCGTGCGGATGCTGCTGCCAAGGAAGCTGTCCGCTCTTGTCCCATCTCTCGCAAAGGCATTCCGTATTCCGACTTTTACCCGGTTATCCATTTCTCAGTCCTTACCCGTTGGCAGGCTTCTTGGTTGTCTGTTACTGGTAACAAGCTACGTACTCTTAAATGTTGTGTTTCCTCGTGGCCGTCCTCCTTCCACCGTAACCGGCGGTGGGAAACAGCTCTGGCGAGGTTGCGTATTGGCCATACTCGCTTAACCCATGGTCACTTGATGGAGCGCCGCCCTGCTCCTTATTGTCCTAGTTGCATTGTCCCACTTACGGTCGTGCATGTCCTTCTTGAATGTCCTGACTTCCAGGACGAGCGTGTGTCTTGCTTTCCGACCGCCCCTCGCGGTCACCTGTCCCTCGATAGAATTCTTGGTGACTCGGATACTTTTGATATCGTTCGCCTTATGCGTTTTTGTTCTCGTATTGGCATCCTTGGTGATATTTAGCGCCCTCTGATTATTTTGCGTATTTGATGGTGCTACATAGCCTTCCCGGTTTGGTGCCTTCTTTTGATAATTACTTACTTATTTTATTTACCTTATAAGCTGAGGCAACTTATTTTATTTGAGGAATACTCAGCTGATTCCTCTACATTTAGCATGGAACAAATTTGTGTCCAAGACCTCTTCCTGTTACTCAATTTGGCTGTGTGTAACCAAACTAGAAGTGCTCTACAAATCAAGGGACCCAGAATGTGGAATGACCTCCCGAATCATGTCAAAGGCTGTACCTCTCTCAACCAGTTTAAGAGTTAAACCAAGTACTGCCTAATTAACTCCATGTAACCTAACTTACCTCCTAAATGTCAACCCATGTCTTGCTATTTTTTAAACAACGCTGTTCACCAACATGTGCAATTGCTGATTTATGCAATGTTAACCCCCTTTTTGTATTTTTTATTCCTTCTTTCAACACAATTTATACCTAATCCCGATTACTATTAAGTTTTAGTCTGTGTTTTTTTCCCCCCACACCTTGCCCGAAATGCTATGAGTATTAGTGGCTTTAGGTATTGTATGTACTAGCTCTGCCTATAAATCCAACATTATGTTTGTAAATCAAATGTATGTACTTTTCCTGAATAAAATGTATTTATTATTTATTTTTTAATCAGTAAGTATTAAAAGAAGGCACCAAGCTGGGAAGGCTATGTAGCACCATTGTGTGTAACAATAAACCAAATTTTTTTTAACAAATAATGCACCTGTATGGGAAAACAAATCCTGTCAGCTGTAAAAATATTGATGCAGTTATTTAAATGAAAAATATAATGAAAGAAATATTACTGGTTTATTTTTATCCTATCTTTTTGTACTGTACAGTATATCCAAGGAAGTGAAAAATTGAGACATAATGCACAATTTAATGAATGATTAGCATGGATTAGCAGTTCAAAAGAAATATGACTTGTATTACATATCAACATGAGATCTTAATGATCCATGGTCAACATGATTTAATAAGGATAATACAGTACTGTATTTGTAATAATACAAACTATAATTTAAAATCTTTATTACTGATTTTTTTTATTAAGAAGATTAGGTATACAAAGCAATGTGCTGCTACCCTATTCTATATGGAATATTACACAGTGTAGATAAAAAACTAGCTATAAGTTTATCTAATACTCCCATCTCACAGGATGGTTAGACATACTGTACATGGAATCAATTTAGAAAATACCAGCCTCAATACAAAAAACAAATCAACTCTGACTAAATAACTCTAAGCAATTTTCACAAGAGGTAAGCACTGAATCATGGAAACATTATATTATAATTACTCTTACTAGTTTCTACAAAACTCCTCTCAAACAATGTATTTTTAAACATGTTTAGGTATACACAGCAATGTGCTGCTTCCCTATTCTGTATAAAGGACCACACAGTGTAGATAAAAAACCAGCTACAAGCTCACCCAACATCCTCACCTCACAGGATGGCCAGTCATACATGGAATTAGGAGAGAACAAAATACTTAATGCTGATCTATTAGCCTCCACTGGCAAAATCTGGGTGCAGCACAAGAATATCTTCCAATATTCCTGAGTGTATGAAGTAATTACA
Source organism: Procambarus clarkii (assembly GCF_040958095.1). NCBI lineage: Eukaryota > Metazoa > Arthropoda > Malacostraca > Decapoda > Cambaridae > Procambarus > Procambarus clarkii. The sequence goes on along the minus strand of NC_091166.1, from coordinate 19,914,029 downwards.
GAGCTCAAAATACCTCATACCATTTGGTATGAAGTCACTGATAACAGGACAATCACAGATATAGTGTTGGAGAGTATGTTCTCTCAAGTAGGACTGAAAACAGATGTTTTTTTCCCACCAAAAGGGCTATAAACCCATGGAACCGCCTACCCGCTGAAGCCGTAAATGCCAAATTCCAGCTAAAAAATATCATTAAGACAATTGGCGGGCCCTTTAACAAGCCGCCGGCTTTCTGTTCTCTTCGAGGTCACTAAATAGTTAGTGGCTCTTGGGTAAATTCAGTAAATATATACAATAATTGTCAGCGCATCTTCCGAGCAACAAGGACAGCTACACAGTATCTCTTAGAATTACGTAGGTAAACGACAAATGTAACAAATTTGTTTACTACAATGTCGGTGCTGCCTGTAGAAGTTGAAAAAACATGGTTTTACTTCGAAATATACTAATTTTATAAGAAAATTCGACATAAATAGGAGGCAGTAGAGCTCCGATAAGCCAGCGCTAAATCTTCAATATGAAGAATGTTGCTGCTCTCTGATTGGCCAAACGAAACACAGTAGTGACCTCTATTGGCACGCAGGTGAACCAACAATTTTCTTCCTAAGTATACCTTATTGAATCGCACCTAAGCATCTTCTTAGGGCGCACTTAGGAACCTTCGTAGCAAACCCACTTACGAAGAAATACACAGAGCTTCCTGAATCTAGGTCCAGGTCTGCAGATGGCGTCGATATCGCCGCACCTCACTCCTCAGATGGTGTTAATATCGGCACACAGACACCGTTTGCTCCTCCATGCCTGGAGTTTATCAACATCCTTTTCTATAATTTTCAGCAGACCTTTTTTTTTACTTTCTGCATCAGCTTTGGGAGGTCGTTGACATAAATAGCAGCATTTCGCGTATCAAGCCTTTTGTGTCCTACTTGTTATATTCCTCCTTTTTGTAACCGCCTCTCTGTCTATGACTTTTCGCTCCTTGTCTTTCAAGCATTTGTTTACCCAGTTCAGTGTTTTCCAAGATATTTCAGCCTTTTTGTCCATACTGAACACCACCCCCACTGCTTAGTGGGGAGTTAGGGGAGGGAAAGACGTGTTGACCGTGCTCGGTTAAAATTTCAAAATATACCAGTTTTTTGGAGGGTTATAGTAATAGATCACTGATCACAGTCATCACAAAGTGTATAGTGACCCTCATGAAAGTTGAATACAGTCATTAACAATGGAACTTTAACTTAAATAGAGAATAAACGTGTGACCATGTGGGAGCCAGTGCCACGAGGCTAAGGGATAGCCGATATCCGCATGCACTGTCATATATAGTGAACAGTGATTCATTGAGCAGTGAAGTGAAACGTGTAGCACAACACATATATATAAGTTGAAAGTGTAGGAGAATTGCACATGGAAAATTATAAAATTACAAATGCCAAAAGAAGGCAATGCACTAGGCTGTGTTTACACCAGCCACGAGGCCTACCCAGTGTATGGGACGTTCCTCAGTGATAATATACTATGAAGGTATACTTTAAAAAGGGAATGTAAATCTAAGAATTAGTAATAGAGTGAGTGAATACCAATGCAAACCAGGAATTAGGCGGAAAACTCCATATGGTTATACAGGCAAACAATAAATCAATGTTTTAATTGAGGAACTGGCAACTGGTGGCATCCATCCCCGCGAACTGGGACAACAACAGTCGACTGTACATCCCACTGTGACCATCACCCTCTACTATATGATAAGTACCTGCCCATAAATTTTGAACAAATAACCATATATATAATATCATAAATATATACATATAATATTATAAATAGTAAAATTTACTAAAGTCAGCAAGGGATACATACGGTAAGGACACAAACACAATATAATACAATACATAAGATAATGGAGGTGTGTGGCAAGTGTTTTTAAGCTTTTGGGAGACGTATTGTAGGCGTCAATTGTTACATCTGTAGCACAAGATTTCACCTGAACTGTGCAGAATTATCTAAACCATGCACAAAAAGACATGGGATATACTTGATTTGTTACAATGACAGGTTAAAATGGGAAGACATAACCCAACTGACGAATGTCATGCCTCAGGCACACATATTAACATTCACAGAAAAGCTACCAGCGATATATGCGGATTGTGAAAAACACCAATGAACAGCAACCAAAGCTCAGGAACCGGTGGTTCAGAGAGCAACAGCAGTAGTGTGGAGGGAGAAGGTATTGTGGTACAAAACAACAGCCATATTGCAGAGCCAGGTAATATAAACAATGAGAGCAACAGTGGAAAAGAGTGAATAAACGTAGGAATTGGGACGATGAAAGAGGGTGGAAAATAAACAAATGGCCAAGACAAGCACAGGCATAAATAACATGGAGAAAATAAAAATATGAATATTTTATATAAAATATATAATATAAAATATAGTATATATAAAAACTGAGAATATTTGCAAAAATTTTGCACAAGGCATCAGGAAATATTGGAAAAGGCACAAAATGCACTTTTCTGCATCCTCGAAAATCAGGAAGTTTTTTGCGAGGGGTTCGTGCCATTTTGGAACAGAATGCAGATACTTCCACCCTAAACTATGTAAATTTTCTATTAATGGAAGAAAATGTTATAATTTTCAGTGGCCGGAATTCCACATGAGAGGTACACAGCGTTATAGATGGGAAGATCAATATGCTATTACTATATTTTTTTTAAATGAAACAGAATAGAACATATGAGACAGAGGAATAGGCAGATAGAACCACTGCAGGATTACAAAGGAAGAGGGTGATATCAACACGACTGGAATGCAGGTCATCATCAAGTACACAGGTACTACATCACACAACGCTCGTACTACTACCAACACTACCGAATCACTACCAAAACAGTACACCCAGGTCCAGGGTGGAGAGGGGGGAGAACTACCAAAGCCCACCAGAAGTGACATGCAATATGGGAAATAATTTATATTTGCAAACATACAACGCCTAAAGTAAAAATCAAGAAATAAAGTTCATAAACGGCCTTCTAATAGAATAGAACTCAATATTTGGTGCATTTACAGAAACCCACAAGAAAGACTACATGGATAGTGAAATATGGATCCCATATTATATAATCTATATAGTTGTGACAGAGTAATTAGGTCAAGTGGAGGAGAAGGTCTGTATATTAAAGAGGAACAGGAATGCACAGAGCTTCTAAACTCGTCCAATGAGGTGGTAGAGGTACTTGCAATCAAGGTAGAAAATATAAATCTAATTATTATTCTAATATACAAACCGCCAGAGGCAACAGTTTACGAATTTCTGAGCAGATACAGAAAATAGAGACTATTCTTATTAACCTGCAAACCCAGTACCAAGTATTATATTTCTTGGAGACTTCAATCTACTCAGTTTAAAATGGAGGATAGTAAACAATTTCTTTATAGCAGGAAATCAACCTAGAAATAACCAACCACAGGTCAGAGAACCACTGTGATTCTGTGAAAAATTCTCGCTCAATCTGCAGATTACAGAACCAACTAAGAACGAAAACACGCTGGACCTGATATTCACAAACAATGATAAGCTAATCAGAGACATTACAATCTCAGACACTATAGACTCGGACCACAAGATCATTGAAGTGCAAACTAACATTAATAACGGTAGTAGATACAAGATAAACAACTAGCGAGAAGGGTTATTCAGTAAATTCAATTGTAATTATAAAACAATAGACTTGGAGAAAATATACAGGGACCTTTCAAATATTCATTGGGAAACTGTTGTAAGTTATACAAATCCTACACAAGGAATAGAAAAACTGACTTCTGAAGCATATGAAGTGTGTCTCAAACACTTTCTGTCTCAAGGTATGTCTTTTGAGGAAAGCCAGAAGGTGGTCCAAAGTAGAAAGAGAACGAAGACGAAAATATAAAAGAAGACAAAAAATAACGGAAATGCTTAAGCATACACGACTTTCTAAACAAAGAAGGAATAATTTAAATAATAAGGGAGATTGAAGAAATAGAACAGAGACCGAAGCAGTCATATCAGATTGAAGAAAAGTAAATAGAACAGAAAGCAATTCAAGAAATAAAGAAAACCCCTAAATATTTCTTCACATATGCGAAATCAAAAGCAAAAACCACTGCCAGTATTGGACCTATTCGTTTTGTGAAGGTTCATACACGGAGGATTATAGAGAAATTAGTGAAATCCTAAAAAAAACAGTATTAGAACATGTTTAGCACTCCAATAAACAACATGAAACTGAAAGGTCCAGACAACTCCTTAATGCGTGATATTCAAACCCCTGTAAATATAACTGACATCAACACAAGCATGGAAGATTTTGAAAGGGAAACTGACAATATGCCCATGCACTCAGCCCTAGGGCCCAGACTCATGGAATTCAAAATTTATAAAGAAAAGCAAAGTGCTAGTAGCGCAGGCACTCAGTATAGTGTGGTGGAAGAGCTTGGACACAGGGGAGATACCAAATGCACTTAAATCAGCAGACATAACCCCTCTTCACAAAGGAGGGAGCAAAGCATTGGCAAAGAATTATAGACCAGTTGCACTAATGTCCCACATAATAAAAAGTATTTGAGAGAGTGATCAGTAGTCAGATCACTACTTTCATCGAAACCAATGATCTCCACAACCCACGCCAACATGGATTTAGAGCAGGAAGATCATGCCTCTCACAGCTACTTGACAACTTGACCCCCCCCGACCTATGTGTTTAACAGATCTCTCGCCCTGTCCATGGAGGACAGAAGAAAATGTATATATGCTGGTTATCATATATTGCTAGTGTGCTAGCAATGTTAGCACACATTATAAATGTGTGGCCACGTCTGTGGTAGAAAAGAAAAGGCTACTTGACTACTACGACAAAGTCACTGAGGCATTAGAAGAAAAACAGAATGCAGATGAGGTATACACAGACTTCGCAAAGGCATTCGATAAATGTGGCCATGGAGTGATAGCACACAAAACGTGGTCAATTGGAATAACTGGTAAAGTAGGACGCTGGATACTCTTTTCTGTAGAACAGAACACAATGAATAACAGTCAACCATATAAAATCGAGTCGAAGCACAGTAAAAAGCTCTGTAACTCAAGGTACAGTTCTTGCACCTCTGCTTTTCCGTATTCTCAGTTCAGATAACGACTCAAATACTAGGCACAGCTTAGTATCATCCATTGCAGATTACATAAATATCAGCATGAAAATTACCTCTGCTGAAGACATTGAAAAACGTCTAGCTGATATTAATAAAGTTTTCGACTGGCCAGCAAAAAATAACATGATAATTAACAGTGATAAATTCCAGGTATTCAGATACGGTAAAAATGAGAACCTTGAACGTAATAAAGGGTACAAAATACAATCAAATCTACCCATAGTAGGAAAACTGCATGTAAAGGATTTTGGAATAATGATGTCTGACGACCTTACGTTTAGAGAGCATAACCAACCAAATATTGCATTAGCCAGAAAAAGATAGGATGGATTACAAGAACTTTCAAATCCAGATATTCCATCACAATGGTTGTACTCTTCAAATCACTTGTGCTGTCCCATCTTGAGTACTGCTCAGTACTCACTTCTCCCTTCAGATTAGGAGAGATTGCTGAAATATAAGGGAGCACAGAGAACATTGATGCAATAGAGCACCTAAATTATTGAGATCATCTCAAAGCTCTCCAAATGTAGTCATTAGAAAGGACACGAGAGAGATATCAAATAATATACACATGGAAAATACTGGAGAGCGAGGTCCCAAATCTACACGGTAAAATAACATCATACTGGAACGAACGATATGTAAGAAAATGCAGAATAGAACCAGTGAAGAGCATGGGTACCACGTGCACAATCAGAGAACTCTGTATAAACATCAGAGGTCCATAGTTGTTCAACTTCCTCCTAGCAAGTATAAGAAATATTGCCAGAAAAATCATGGACATCTTTAAGAGAAAACTAGATAGTTTTCCAAGTCCCAGCGTTATTAAATTTATTGTATAGTGAATAAATTGTAAATAGCTGTTGTTATGTGGTGGTGGCAGTGGCAGGCAGCTACGGTGATGGCAGCGGTGGTGGTGGGGGTTACAGTGGTAGGGGTAGATGTGGTGTTATAGTAGTGGGGAGTAGTGTGGAGTAAGACTCACAGAACATTTTTTTGGGGGGGGAAAAATCACGTGTGAGCCATGGTTTTCAGGTCTAAAATCATGAGTGTGAGCCATGGTTTTCAGGTTCCAATATCCCGCATGTGAGCCAGGGTTTTGAGGTCCAATATCCCGTGTGTGAGCCAGGGTTTTCAGGTAAATTTTGTCAGTCACAGATTTTAGAAGTTGTTAAAAGTTCTTATAATGAAAATAATTTCCAAGACGTTAGAAGTTTAAGAGTTCTTATGGGAAAAATTCAAAATCGTGTTTATGAACCAGGGTTTTTTCAGGTAAATTTTGTCAGTCATAGATTTGGAATTCTTATGATGAAATAATGTCATACGAGTTTGTTAAGAGTTCATATGGGAGAATTTTTTCAGAGTTCCTACCGATAATAAACAGATATTTAGGCTGCAGTCTCCGTGGTGTAGTGGTAAGACACTCGCCTGGCGTTCCGCGAGCGCTATGTCATGGGTTCGTATCCTGGCCGGGGAGGATTTACTGGGCGCAATTCCTTAACTGTAGCCTCTGTTTAACGCAACAGTAAAATGTGTACTTGGATGAAAAAACGATTTTTCGCGGCAGGGGATCGTATTCCAGGGACCATAGGATTAAGGACTTGCCCGAAACGCTACGCGTACTAGTGGCTCTACAAGAATGTAACAACTCTTGTATATATCTCAAAAATATCTCAGTATATGTTTAAGTTGGATTCTTACTTAGAAACTAGTATATTGCTATGTAGCTAAATCATTTTCCTGCCCCCTCTCCCCTGCATCTCCTGCTCGTACATCACACCCCTCCCTCCCCCTTACCTCGCAATCTCTCGCAGAACCTGTGTTTACTTTAGACTGTCAGCCAGACGCCGCATGCAGGTCACCTCTTATCTTATCTTCTCCATAATATCTGGACCGTCCCTCTCCTTCATATTGTTAATTCATAGTTCCTTTTCATTAAACTAGTCAGTTTTACATATATAAACAAAGTCAGGGTCTAGATCACGTTCCCGCCTTAGGTTTACTAATACATCTTCTTTAGTATCCAATCATTTTCTTCGAAATATAAAACACAGCTATTTCAAATGTATTAAAATACAATAATTTTGTTATCAAGCTCCAGCTCATGTTCCCCCGACTTAGTCCTCTGTCGTATATTGAATACTAACAGTTCAACATATTAAGATTACTAACAGTCCAATCCCTCTAAAATTTTAAAAATAATCATATTTCAAACGTAGTTCAATACAGTAATTTAGTTACCGAGCTCCAGCTCTTGTCCTCCACCTTAGTTCCCTCGCACATCTTCGTTATTAACACATTATTTTTAATGAAATTTTAAAACAGCCATACTTCTAACTGTGTAAGTAAAGATAACACATTTACCGAACTCTAGCTCTCGTCCCCACCTTAGTTCTCTCCCGTATCTTCGTTAATACCTATTCAAATTCCCCGAAATTTATACCCGCTGTATTTCAGACATAGTTTAGTAAATGCAAACAGTTACCGAACTCTAGCTCTTATCCTCCGCCTTAGCTCTCTCTCGTATCTTCGTTAATACCTAATCAAATTCCCTGAAATTTATACCCTAGGTATTTCAGACATAGTAAATAGGACCCAAACAATTATCAAACTCTAGCTCTTGTCCCCCAGCTTAGTTCATTTGTACAAGATCGTTAGTAACAGACCAATTTTCCCGAAATTTAAAGCAGACATACTTCAAAGTTAGTAAATAAGATCAAGTCAGTTACTGTGCTCCAGCTCTCGTCCCCACCTTAGTTCTCTCTCGTATCTTTGTAAATAACCCAGCAAATTCCCTGAAATTTTTACCCTCTGTATTTCAGACATAGTAAATTTGATGTAAATAATTAAAAAACTCTAGCTCTTGTCCTCTGTCCAAGTTCACTCCTGTAAATTCATTACTATCAGTCCAAATCCCCCTGAGATTTAAACACCCAACTACATTTTCAGACATAGTAAATAAAAGCCAGTTCAGTTACCGAGTTTCAACTCCTGTTCCCTGCTTAGCTCATTTTATACAAGTTCTTTATTTTCAAACTAAATCACCTGAGATTTAAGATCACCTTACTTCTAATGTAGTAAAATTAATCAGGGCATTAGCCAAGCTCCATTTCCTCAGCCTTAGATCATCGAACATAAATATATTCGATCAAGTCCATCTGCAGCCTAACTCTTTATCCGAGTAGTCACATAACCCCGACCTGTATAATTATCTTTCATCCCCTCTCACATTCCTGTCTCATCCAAGTCTCATAAATTTAAATGTAGCTGTTAATTTGCGCTCTTTCCCCGTTCATAGCATATTCTCTGTAGGTTCAGATCAGTACTTAGTCTTACATATTCTCTAGTTCTTTCCATTTTATACAAGACTTAAACAACTATTACTATGTCCCCTATCTTATTTGAACATGACTCATATGTAAATATGCCCAACTCCTTCCATCCATTACAAGTCCTAGCGTGTTCACCGCCCAACTCACTACGCTTTTTTCTACTTTACATGCTGTAGCATGTTTTCCGTGCATCTTGGTACCAACCCTTACAATCTCTCTCAATCCTTTACACGTCTCAGCATGTTCGCCTCGCATCTCACTACGCTGTCTACTTTACATGTTGTAGCATGTTTTCCGCACATCTTGATACCATCCCTTACAATCTCTCAATCTTTTACACGTCCCAGCATGTTCCCCCCGCCCAACTTTCAACCCTTTCTTACAATTTTCCTCCATCCCTCCGCTACATGTTCTTACCCGTTCATTACAGTCCACTACATATTCTCTATTCGTCTTTGTACTAATTCGTAAAAACTAGTTGTTTCTGTCATTTTAGTAAGTAAGTAGATCATCTTTATTAACAACAACAACAGTAACATTACTAATTCACAGAGAGTTACTACAGAGCATTTAGTAGTTATCCATTTTTCAAATAAGGTCAATATAAATCATTCTAAGACATCTTCGTATAATTAAAGATACTTGCCTGTGCACTAGGTCATTACTTACAGTAGCATCTTAAGGCATTGTTTTCGTAATTCAGCTTTATTAAACATACACCTTCAGTAGTCAAAGTTCTCTATGTTCTTCACAAGTTCATTGTTCATTCTTTGTATTCCCTATGTTCCTTATTATGTTTTCATATTCTCTGTAAGTTCATATTCCCTGCATGTTCACTCTATTCATCAACTTTTTTCTTACATGTTATCTGTGTTCACTGTGTTCATTCCCTTACTTAACCTAAATTTTTTAGGTTCTTTGTTTCTTTAAACCAATTTGTTTCTTCCATTCACTAACTAGTTCTTTGTCAAATAATATTATACTGCAATACAGTTCCCTCAACAATTTTAGTCACCCAGTTTTTATTTGCAAAACTATGTCAAAGTAATTCTCGTAGTCAACTTAATAGTTCTACCAACCCTGTTCTTAAACAAATCTACACTTTATTCAGTTCCAAATTTACAAAGACAAACCATTCTTGTAACTTCTCAACTAAAAATCTTTCGCCAATCAACTAAAACATAGTCACTTTCGCCATTTCTCAACTAAACTTATTATCCAATGAACCAAAAAATAGTCAGGATTAATCTCATTCAACACCGTTCTTAACTAAAACAACCTTTCTCTTAGCTAAAAATTGTCAAAGGAATCTTTCCAACACAGTTCATAACTAACTTTATCCATCGTCATTCAACTAAAAATAGTCTTGTTCATCTTTTCGTAACAGCCATTATGTTTTCGTTAAGTAAGAAAAAATAACCAAAAATATATTTCATCGCTGTTCTTAACTGACATTATACTTTGGGGAGCACAAAAATAGTCTCCCTCATCTTGTTTTGTCTTTTTTGCTTAACTAAAAGTATTCATCAGTCAACTAAAAAATAGTTACTTCATCATGTTTCCCTGTCATTTCTTAACTGAAATATCACTTCTCTCATCTGAAAAATAGTCATGTGTTGCCTCTTTCCAACACTGTTCTTGACTAAAGTAACATTTCACTTCGCTAAAATAGTCATATTCATCATTGTTCCTAACTAAAATTATATGTCGTTAAGTAAGAAATAAAGTCAAAGACACTCTTCGAGACATCAAAGACATCCTTTAAGACATCAAAGTTATTCTCAGAGGCATAAAAGCTATTCTCAGAGACATAAAAGTTATTCTCAGAGACATGAAAGTAATTCTCAGAGACATAAAAGTTATTCTCTAAGTAACCTTTCGTTCGTCAGAGAAACTTTCTAAGACATCTTCGTTCATTAAAGTTAATCTCAGAGGCATAAAAGTCATTCTCAGAGCTATCAAACTTGTTCTCAAAGTCATCAAAGTTATTCCAAGAGACGTCAAAGTTAATCTAAGACATCATCTCTCATCAAAGATATTCTCTCTAAGCCATCAATGTTCTTCTCTAAGACATAAAAAGTTATTCTCTATGTCATCAAAAAGTTATTCTCTGAGCTAACAAAATACTACTCATGTTCTCAAAGACATTCTCAAAGTCATCAAAGTTATTCTAAGAGCTAACAAAAGTTATTTTCAGAGTCACCTTCGTTCTTCAGAGAAACTTTCCAAAACATCTTTGTTCATCAAAGTTATTCTCGGAGTCACCAAAAAGTTAAATACAGTCATCAAAGCTATCTCTAATTCTCCTTCGTTCACCAAAATGTCTCTAAGACATCTTTGTTCATCAAAGTTGTTCTCTAAGACATCAATGTTGCTCTCTAAGACATCAAAGATGTTCTCTAAATCATAAAAGTTAATCTCTAAATCACCTTCGTTCATTAGAGAAACTTTCCAATCCATATTCGTTGACCAAAGTTATTCTCAGAGTCATCAAAGTGATCTCTAATTCACCTTCTTTGTCCAAAAGTTGTTCTCTAAGACACCTTCGTTCATCAAAGAAACTCTCCTTCTCCCATCATGTTATTCTTTAAGACATCTTTGTTACGGCCCTCTCGGGTCGCAACCGGGTTCTTTCTCAGATGTTGATAGAGATAGGGTATCCGGCCCCAAGCTAGTAGTGGCTTTCAAGGGATGTGATCCGTAACGCAAGTAAATTAAAGGGGGAAGGGAAATAAAGTCAAAAACTTAATACTATAATTATTACCATCACCATAAATATTATATAAAAGGTTACACAGGGGGGGGGGTTAGACACTATAATACACAACGTTGTCTTCTTCTGAAGACTCCGGACGTTCGCGGTGCTCACGATGCTAAGCTCTTGGTGCTCTGGTGGCCTCACGACGAATCCTTCGAGAATCTTGAGTCCACCCTGGCCACGGGGCAGCCAAATCACAGTTCCACTGGGGGCACCGTCATGGAGGCCATCAACCACAAGTCCAGCCGGTAGCTGGCAGGTTCCAAACAGCAGCGCTGGTTAGGCCACTCCCCGACCAATACTAGGGTAGCGATCCCTAGTCAGGAGCCTCGTGTGATTCCACAGACCACTCTCCTTGTCACAACACCCCAGTGGTTAAGCATCTCCACCAGTCAGTCCCGGGTATGACCATCCCTCAACTGCCACTTCACAGGCAGGTTAACACCACAGTGTTCATCCGGGGCCAACTCACAGCTGCTGCAGCAAACACTTGGAGACGAGACGACTGCCTTGGGTAGACTGATCCAACTTCCATTACAGCAGTCCCAGGTCGACTCTGTAATCAGACACGTCATCAGTAACAGGAACACACTAGGACACCTTACTCACAGGCTTAGACACAAACGCCCACCTATCCACTCCATAGATGGCGTTGCTGTCCAATCGCCACCTCACCAGAGGTCAGCAGCGGCTGTGTTATGAGCTGAGTAGAACCGGAAACTAGCCCTTGTGGCCAGTACACCTCGTCCTCACCAGGTGTCGTCGTCCATTTGGAGGGGGTTTCGGGAGCTGACCCACAGATGGCGTGGTCGTCACTGCTCCAGGCTCGGACGCTGGATTCGGGTCCGTAACAATCTTCAGTCATAAAATTTCTCTCCAAAATGTAACTAGTTCAGCTTTTCATACCAAACCTGCACTTCTGTTAAAATATATTTTCTTAGTCATTCTACCCTAAAACTGTTTCTCTGAACTACACTGTTCAAACCTACGTAACCTATCCTCTCCACCCAATGTTACTTAGTTAACTTAACGTTCCTAAACCTAACTTTACCTATCCTAACTTAACTTACCTTACCTTACCTATCTTACCTAACTTTACCTATCGTAACATAACATACCTTACCTTACCTATCATACCTAACCTAACCTAACTTATGCTGCTTAACCTAACTTACCTACATTTACCTAACTTACCTAACTTAACCTAACTTATCCTGCTTAACCTAACTTACCTACATTACCTAACTTAACCTGCTTAACCTAACTTACCTACTTACCTAACTTAACCTAACTTTACCTATCCTTACTTAACTTACCTTACCTTACCTATCTTACCTAACCTAACCTGCTTAACCTAACTTACCTTACCTTACCTATCTTACCTAAATTACCTGACTTAACCTAACTTAACCTGCTTAACCTAACTTACCTACCTTAACCTTCTTAACCTAACTTACCTACCCTACCTAACTTATCCTGCTTAACCTAACTTCCCTTACCTTACCTAACTTAACCTGCTTAACCTAACCTAACCTGCTTAACCTAACTTATCTTACCTATCCTAACCTAACTTGCTTTACCTAACTTAATCTTACATTCCCAAACTGATGTATCCTAACTTATCTAGTCCAACCAGACATGATCTAACTTACATAATTATTCCTGCTTGTCTTTTGTGTTTCGTCAATCATTGTCTCATATTCATTTACTCATTTCAAGGGTTAATTTCTCAAATGGACATTTATGCATTTCAAGCGTTATTTGTTTAAGATTGGGTGTTTAACCATTTCAAAGGATTTTGTTATATATGGGAATTTACTCGTTTCAAGGGCTAATTTCTCAAATGGTCATTTTTTGCAGATCAAGGGTTATTTGTTAAAGTTCATCAAGTTGCTCATAAGTTGTATTTATTATGTTTGTTATCATTTATTCTTATTCCCCAACCCCTTAACCTAACCTCTTGTAATCTTAGTGTATTTAGTAGGTTCTATCATATGTTCTTATTCCCCAACCCCTTAACCTAACCTAACCTTTCAGATGTAGTTTATTGTGTTTTTGACGTATTTGCTGAATATACTATCCTTTTCATAACCTTTCAGATGTAGTTTTGTTTCTCCTTTGTATATTTTTACCCAAACCCACCATCCCACTTAACCTTCTTTCCCTCTTTTACTTTGTTTCTCCTACTCCTTCTAACCCCCCTTTTTCTATCTCCCTTATTCTCTCTTCCTCCCCCTCTCTCTCACTCATTTGCTCAAATGCTCTCTTGTTTCTCAAATTCAAGGCTTAATGCTCCCATTCTCTCACCTTCACTCTCATTCACTTAGTTTTTCTTTTTCTCAAATTCAAGTCTTAGTGCTCCCATGCTCTTCCTCCCCCTCTCTCTTTTCTCCTCTTTTCATGCTCTCACTCCCTTGTTCTCTTGTTTTTTCTCAATTTCAAGTCATAGTAGATCTTATTCTTTACTATTGTAATTTTATTATTACTAAGATAAAGAATGAACTTATATGTGAAAACAAAGTAAAAGAAGGAAAGAAGGTTAAGTGGGATGGTGGGTTTGGGTAAAAATATACAAAGGAGAAACAAAACTACATCTGAAAGGTTATGAAAAGGATAATATATTCAGCAAATACATCAAAAATACAATAAACTACATCTGAAAGGCTAGGTTAGGTTAAGGGGTTGGGGAATAAGAACATATGATAGAACCTACTAAATACATTAAGATTACAAGAGGTTAGGTTAAGGGGTTGGGGAATAAGAACATATGATAGAACCTACTAAATACACTAAGATTACAAGTGGTTATGTTAAGGGGTTGGGGAATAAGAATAAATGATAACAAACATAATAAATACAACTTATGAGCAACTTGATGAACTTTAACAAATAACCCTTGATCTACAAAAATGACCATTTGAGAAATTAGCCCTTGAAACGAGTAAATTCCCATATATAACAAAATCCTTTGAAATGGTTAAACACCCAATCTTAAACAAATAACTCTTGAAATGCAAAAATGTCCATTTGAGAAATTAACCCATGAAATGAGTAAATGAATATGAGACAATGATTGACGAAACACAAAAGACAAGCAGGAATAATTATGTAAGTTAGATCATGTCTGGTTGGACTAGATACGTTAGGATGCATCAGTTTGGGAATGTAAGATTAAGTTAAGTAAAGCAAGCTAGGTTAGGTTAGGATAGGTAAGATAAGTTATGTAAGTTAGGTTAAGCAGGTTAGGTTAGGTTAAGTTATGTAAGTTAGGTTAAGCAGGTTAGGTTAGGTTAAGTTATGTAAGTTAGGTTAAGCAGGTTAAGTTAGGTCACTCTGAGAATAACTTTTGTTAGCTCTTAGAATAACTTTGATGACTTTGAGAATGTCTTTGAGAACATGAGTAGTATTTTGTTAGTTCAGAGAATAAATTTTTGATGACAGAGAATAACTTTTTATGTCTTAGAGAAGAACATTGATGGCTTAGAGAAAATATCTTTGATGAAAGATGATGTCATAGATTAACTGTGACGTCTCTTGGAATAACTTTGATGACTTTGAGAACAAGTTTGATAGCTCTGAGAATGACTTTTATGCCTCTGAGATTAACTTTAATGAACGAAGATGTCTTAGAAGGTTTCTCTGGCGAACGAAAGGTTACTTAGAGAATAACTTTTATGTCTCTGAGAATAACTTTCATGTCTCTGAGAATAACTTTTATGTCTCTGAGAATAGCTTTTATGCCTCTGAGAATAACTTTGATGTCTTAAAGGATGTCTTTGATGTCTCGAAGAGTGTCTTTGACTATATTTCTTACTTAACGACATATAATTTTAGTTAGGAATAATGATGAATATGACTATTTTAGCGAAGTGAAAGGTTACTTTAGTCAAAAACAGTGTTGGAAAGAGGCAACACATGACTATTTTTCAGATGAGAGAAGTGATATTTCAGTTAAGAAATGACAGGGAAACATGATGAAGTAACTATTTTTTAGTTGACTGATGAATAATTTTAGTTAAGCAAAAAAGAAAAAACAAGATGAGGGAGACTATTTTTGTGCTCCCCAAAGTATAATTTCAGTTAAGAACAGCGATGAAAGATGTCTTTGGTTATTTTTTCTTACTTAACGAAAACATAATGGCTGTTACGAAATGATGAACAAGACTATTTTTAGTTGAATGACGATGGATAAAGTTAGTTATGAACAGTGTTGGAAAGATTTCCGTTGACAATTTTTAGCTAAGAGAAAGGTTGTTTTAGTTAAGAACGGTGTTGAATGAGATTAATCCTGACTATTTTTTGGTTGATTGAATAATAAGTTTACTTGAGAAATGACAAAAGTGACTATGTTTTAGTTGATTGGCGAAAGATTTTTAGTTAAAAAGTTACAAGAAAGGTTTGTCTTTGTAAATTTGGAACTGAATAAAGTGTAGATTTGTTTAAGAACAGGGTTGGTAGAACTATTAAGTTGACTACGAGAATTACTTTGACATAGTTTTGCAAATAAAAACTGGGTGACTAAAATTGTTGAGGGAACTGTATTGCAGTATAATATTATTTGACAAAGAACTAGTTAGTGAATGGAAGAAACAAATTGGTTTAAAGAAACAAAGAACATAAAAAATTGAGGTTAAGTAAGGGAATGAACACAGTGAACAAAGATAACATGTAAGAAAAAAGTTGATGAATAGAGTGAACATGCAGGGAATATGAACTTACAGAGAATATGAAAACATGATAAGGAACATAGGGAATACAAAGAATAAACAATGAACTTGTGAAGAACATAGAGAACTTTGACTACTGAAGGTGTATAATTAATAAAGCTGAGTTACGAAAACAATGCCTTAAGATGCTACTGTAAGTAATGACCTAGTGCACAGGCAAGTATCTTTAATTGTACGAAGATATCTTAGAATGATTTATATTGACCTTATTTGAAAAATGGATAACTACTAAATGCTCTGTAGTAACTCTCTGTGAATTAGTAATGTTACTGTTGTTGTTGTTGTTGTTAATAAAGATGATCTACTTACTTACTAAAATGACAGAAACAACTAGTTTTTACGAACAAGTACAAAGATGAATAACGAATATGTAGTGGACTGTAATGAACGGGTAAGAACATGTAGCGGAGGGATGGAGGAAAATTGTAAGAAAGGGTTGAAAGTTGGGCGGGGGGAACATGCTGGGACGTGTAAAGGATTGAGAGATTGTAAGGGATGGTATCAAGATGTGCGGAAAACATGCTACAACATGTAAAGTAGACAGCGTAGTGAGATGCGAGGCGAACATGCTGAGACGTGTAAAGGATTGAGAGAGATTGTAAGGGTTGGTACCAAGATGCGCGGAAAACATGCTACAACATGTAAAGTAGAAAAAGCGTAGTGAGTTGTGCGGTGAACACGCTAGGACTTGTAATGGATGGAAGGAGATGGGCATATTTACATATGAGTCATGTTTAAATAAGATAGGGGACACAGTAATAGTTGTTTAAGTCTTGTATAAAATGGAAAGAACTAGAGAATATGTAAGACTAAGTACTGATCTGAACCTACAGAGAATATGCTATGAACGGGGAAAGAGCGCAAATTAACAGCTACATTTAAATTTATGAGACTTGGATGAGACAGAGGAATGTGAGAGGGGATGAAAGATAATTATACAGGTCGGGGTTATGTGACTACTCGGATAAAGAGTTAGGCTGCAGATGGACTTGATCGAATATATTTATGTTCGATGATCTAAGGCTGAGGAAATGGAGCTTGGCTAATGCCCTGATTAATTTTACTACATTAGAAGTAAGGTGATCTTAAATCTCAGGTGATTTAGTTGGAAAATAAAGAACTTTTATAAAATGAGCTAAGCGGGGAACAAGAGTTGAAACTCGGTAACTGAACTGGCTTTTATTTACAATGTCTGAAAATGTAGTTGGGTGTTTAAATCTCAGGGGGATTTGGACTGGTAGTAATGAATTTACAGGAGTGAACTTGGACAGAGGACAAGAGCTAGAGTTTTATAATTATTTACATCATATTTACTATGTCTGAAATACAGAGGGTAAAAATTTCAGGGAATTTGATGGGTTATTTACAAAGATACGAGAGAGAACTAAGGTGGGGACGAGAGCTGGAGCACAGTAACTGACTTGATCTTATTTACTAACTTTGAAGTATGTCTGCTTTAAATTTCGGGAAAATTGGTCTGTTACTAACGATCTTGTACAAATGAACTAAGCTGGGGGACAAGAGCTAGAGTTTGATAATTGTTTGGGTCCTATTTACTATGTCTGAAATACCTAGGGTATAAATTTCAGGGAATTTGATTACTTATTAACGAAGATACGAGAGAGAGCTAAGGCGGAGGATAAAAGCTAGAGTTCGGTAACTGTTTGCATTTACTAAACTATGTCTGAAATACAGCGGGTAAAAATTTCGGGGAATTTGAATAGGTATTAACGAAGATACGGGAGAGAACTAAGATGGGGACGAGAGCTAGAGTTCGGTAAATGTGTTATCTTTACTTACACAGTTAGAAGTATGGCTGTTTTAAAACTTCATTAAAAATAATGGGTTAATAACGAAGATGTGCGAGGGAACTAAGGTGGAGGACAAGAGCTGGAGCTCGGAAACTAAATTACTGTATTGAACTACGTTTGAAATATGATTATTTTTAAAATTTTAGAGAGATTGGACTGTTAGTAATCATAATATGTTGAACTGTTTGTATTCAATATACGACAGAGGACTAAGGCGGGGGAACATGAGCTGGATCTTGATAACAAAATTATTGTATTTTAATACATATGAAATAGCTGTGTTTTATATCTCGAAGAAAATGATCGGATACTAAAGAAGATGTATTAGTAAACCTAAGGCGGGAACGTTAGCTAGACCCTGACTTTGTTTATATATGTAAAACTGACTAGTTTAATGAAAAGGAACTATGAATGAACAATATGAAGGAGAGGGACGATCCAGATATTATGGAGAAGATAAGATAAGAGGTGACCTGCATGCGGCGTCTGGCTGACGGTCTAAAGTAAACACAGGTGCGGCGAGAGATTGCGAGGTAAGGGGGAGGGAGGGGTGTGATGTACGAGCAGGAGAAGCAGGGGGAAGGGGACAGGAAAATGATTTAGCTATATAGCAATATACTAGTTTCTAAGTAAGAATCCAACTTAAACATATACAGCCTAAATATCTGTTTATTATCGGTAGGAACTCTGAAAAAAATTCTCCCATATGAACTCTTAACAAACTCGTATGACATTATTTCATCATAAGAATTCCAAATCTATGACTGACAAAATTTACCTGAAAAAACCCTGGTTCATAAACACGATTTTGAATTTTTCCCGTAAGAACTCTTAACAAACTTCTAAAGTCTCGGAAATTATTTTCATCATAAGAACTTTTAACAACTTCTAAAATCTGTGACTGACAAAATTTACCTGAAAACCCTGGCTCACACGCGGGATATTGGACCTCACAACCCTGGCTCACACGCGGGATATTGGAACCTGAAAACCATGGCTCACACGCGTGATTTTAGACCTGAAAACCATGGCTCACACACGTAATTTTTTCCCCCAGAAAAAAAAAATGTTCTGTGAGTCTTACTCCACACTACTGTGGGGTAGTTGTAGTTGTGGTAGTTGTTGTATTAGTAGTGGTGGTGGTAGTTGTAGTGACAATAGTGGTGGTGGTAGTTGTGGTGACAATAGTGATGGTGGTAGTTGGGGTGACAATAGTGGTGGTGGTAGTAGTTCTGATGGTAGAGGTTGTCGTAGTGGTGGCTACCTTGGGGGTGATTTTGAGGAGTAACGTCCCCATAGCCCCGTTTCTGACCAAGCCTTCTGGTTGGGGATCTGGTTAATCAGGCTTTTGAATGCATATGAAACACAATCTGGTTGATTAGAAATCCTTAGAGGTGTTTATCGAGATCTGTCTTGGTCACGTGAGAGGCCGGTCAATTATGTCCCGTATGTGTAAAGAAAGAGTGTTGAAAAGTCTTGGGCCTTTGATGTTTATAGAGCTCCTTCTAAGAGTAGCTATTGCACCTCTTCATTTCAATGGGGGCTATTTTGCACATCATGCTATGCCTCCTGGTCTCATGTGATGTTATTTCCTTGTGCAGACTTGGAACCAATCCCTCTAATATTTTCCAGGTGTAAATTATTATATATCTCTCTCTTGCTTGCGCTTTAGAGAATACAGATATAAACATTTTAATCGGTCCCAAAAATGTTGAAGTTTTATAGTGGATTCCTGCAGTAAAGAATCTATGCACAATCTCTAGGTCGTCAATATCTCCAGCTTTGAAATGGCCTGTTAGTGTGCAACAAGATTTCACTCTAGAATAGTGCACTATTATCTTTATAAAGATAAATCCTACTGATATGATAATTCAAATATCCTATACATAGCTTTTTCCTTATACAGTATGACTTAAGGGGCCGGTGACGGAGGAGACCTTTCCAAATATGAAATATAGTGAAAACTTTTAAACAAATCTCACGTTACTTGGCATCAGCGTCTTCAAAATTTCATCCCAATATGTTATAAAATGGATTTTTACGAACTTTTAAAAAATAAATGCATGTGCGACGGGCAGCAACCGGTTCTGATAATAACGATAACACCTATTTACTGGCAGTCAGGTATAAAGTGATACAAGCACCTGTTTGACGCACAAAGAAGACAAGTAGTAGTAAGGAGGCTCCACAAAGTGGATATGTCCCTGGTGCCACCTGGAGGGCCAAATTTCACACATAATAATGAGTTAGTATGTTATTATGCTGTATTATATTATTTATCATATAAATGCATTGCCCAATGGTAATATTTCTTATGTTCCTTTGTACAAAAAGCTGACAACCTCTTTTTTTTCTCTCTCTCTCTTCTGTTTCTATGCGGATTTTGTTGTGACTTCTACATCTTGGAGAATGTATATCTGGCACTAAGCATGTGTAGTTGGAACGAAATTGGTCAACATGTTAGTTAGCCACAGGTGGCAGAAGTTGTTGCCTTTATTTTTTTATTTTTTGGCCGATTTATTTACAGAGTTCAAACTCTATTATCTTTGACTATTTGGGTTGTATTGATGAATAAAGACCATATGAGGGCTTTATCACTTATATATGGACAATAAAGTCACTTCAATAAATATGTTTCGTTAAAAGAATATGAGAATATAAGAATGAAGGTAACTGCAGGTCAATTAGCCCATACCAGTCAGCACCTATTTATATCCACCCAATCTCATTTATATATATGTCTAACCTACTGTTAGACAGTTAAGGGGCTCAGTGTCTTTTTTTACAGTTATCCCTAACGAATTCCTATATTATGTTTTTTAGGGGGTTATTTTTCATGACTTCATTTCAACAAATATTGACCTACAACTTTCACATGTACGAGTACGAATGCCAAGCAATGTTTATTAAAATATACAAGACAATTCATTGATTACAACTACCCATATTCATTGGCAATAACTTCAACTTCAATTATCTCTAAAACATGAATTTTAATTAAGTTTCAATTTTAATTAATCAAAATTAAGTTTCCGACCGATTCGCACCATTTTTACATATTTATGTGCAAAGTTCTTAGATCTAAGGTCTCTATAACTTTGTTTAGTCATAAAGCCATAACGTTTGGAGTTATAATTTTTTTACCTATAAATTTGGCACATATTTGGATGGCCACATTGAAAAAAAGGTTTTACAGTAAACTATACTTTCAAACAATATTTTTATCAAAGATTCATGAACATTGTATGCCATTCTGGCATACATATGACATGTTCTCCAACTGCTAATAAAATAACAATTAGTGTCATTTTAAGATTTTTATCACTAATTTGAAATTGTGATTTTTTTCATTTTTTTTTTTAACATTTTTCTTTTCATGGTTTGATGTTGATCTATTAGAAAACGTTGGAGCATTTACCATGAAGATTATTCACAACAAAAATTGAGTGTTTGAGGAAGTTTCGGTGCACCGTCACCTGGCACCTTAACTGTTATTTATATATAGTTTCCGTTTTTATATATTCGTTTCTTTCAGAACGCATGAGTTGCATTAAACATATTATCTGTGGCATTTTGAATGACCTGAACATCAGACTGGAGGTTTTCTGTGTCCTCTATTTTGTCTACTCTTATCAAAATCCCAAAGGATGACACAGCACAATAGATTATCTCCTTTTATATGTCTGATAAGAGGAAGAGAAAAAATACAGGAGCAAGCAGGGTACCTGGTCGGGACTGAGCTTTTTCCACTGGATGATCCGGATTTTACTTTATTAACTATTGCACTCTGATTTCTTTTCGTTTGAAAGTTAAGGATCCGTCTCCCTTCTTTGCTACTAATTACTTTTGAATGCTTTTGTGTGCAATAACATCATGGTCACATTTGCCGAAAGCTTTTACAAAGTCTGTGTAAAATAAGTCAGCATTGTGCATTGTGGCATTTATTTCCATGTCAAAGTGATCTAGCAATTGTGAGAGGCAAGAGCACCCTGTTTTGAAACCAAGTGGTCCAGGGTTATGTAGATACTGCGTGTCCATGTGATTAGTGATCTTACTTCTTAGCACTCTTTGAAAGATTTATATGACATATGATGTTAGGGTCATTGGTCTATAATTATTCGTATCTGATTTACTACTTCCTTTTTGATGTGGCGCGATCTCCATTGTTTTGAGTACGTCAGGGGTAAGCTTCCTCTCCAACAGATACTTAGGGCCTGTGATGTGGTGTTGTGCACGTCTTGATGAATGTAGAATTCCAGGAGTCTGGGCCTGGTGCAGAGTGCATGGGCATGTTGTCTCTGGCTACTTCAATGTTTAGTGGGGAAAGGGTGACATCGAATGTATGGTTCGATGCTGATGTCATATGCATAAAGAATTTGTTTGGATCATCGATCTTCAATGAGTTCAGAGATTCATTGAATAGTGAGTGGTTCTGTAGCCTATGTATTTTATTCATTTCTTTGTTATTTGTAAATGTTCCATCACACTTGTGCAAGGTCCCAATGTTATATGTAAATTTTATTCTAAATTTTGAACTTGAGAAGAAGAATATTTGTATTCCTCTCTATTGCACTTATAGCCATTTGTACTCTTTGCCTCTCCTGAATTATATGATTCTTGCACCTTAAGCTCGAGCATTTCCATATCTCTACCTAGTCGTTGTTGGGATAGAGTGGCACATTTGAGATGTTCTGTGATTTATTTTCTTCGCATATAGAGGGAATGTCGTTCTCGATCCAATTTGCATCTTTTTCTCTTTTTTTCCTTAATGGTATGTGATTTCCACATATATCTTGTACTATTGTGCCTACTTTCTCGAAACACTAGTTTAAGGTTGCATTATCTAGCTGTTCTTCCCAGCATATTTCTGCGTTGTCCTGGTTTATTAGTTCCCAATTAATCAGTTTGTTATTGAAATTAAATATACTGAAATCTCCTCATCTTGAAATTGAGACTGGCTGCACAGGTCTATTGCCCATGCTTCTCTGGACTTCTATTAGGTTGTGATAGGAGTAACATGTATTGGTAATCGTTATGACCCTAATGAGTTCATCACTGTTTGTGAAAATAAGATCTACGATGTTCTCCTTTCCAGTTGGTTCTACTATTTGCTGTTTTAAGGAAAACTCTCATACATCTGAATGAGATCATTTGTGAGTGTGACTGTTCATTTAGACTTCTTCCTAAGATTCTTTCTGGAATGACTTTATTTGCCATATTTTTTCCATTTTAGATGCCGTAAGTTGAAATCATCAACCAAGATGATGGTGGTAGTGATGGTTGTTGTGTAAATTAGTGTATTGGTAATGACATTGGTGGTAGTGGTAGTCATTTAGCAAGTGTTTCTTTGGTTCAGTTATAAACTACAATTAAAACTTCCCTAAATGTTCATAATTTTCTTTTAAATTAAATAATGCATCATCTACCTTCTGTAGGTACAAATAACTGACAACACTTTATCAGCTGAATCAAGGAGAAGTCAAAGGTTAAATGAGGATTCAACTCCGTTGTTCTTCAATAGGCTTCCTTTGAAGCTTTTGTAACTTATATGACATCATCTACATATTTTGTTTTCATAATAGAACTGGAAGAGTCTGTTATGGCCGTGAAGATGTTACAAAGATGAAAATTGTGTGTAATGAAGTTTTGGCCCTTGTACTTCATGGAGGGATGCCGAGTTCCCCAGTTGGTTAAATTAAAAATAAAACAAATGCAATAATATAAAACAATGAATTAAAGGAAGCTACAAGTGTCAGTTTATAACTACTTACCTGCTGCTGTAAGTACCGTGTGAAGAAAAATGCGACAGCCACCGTATACGACACGAGGAATATCCTCATCAAGCCTCTTGGGTAACCTGTAATAATAATTTGTAATTATACAACAGAAGCTGATTACAATGCATTTATCAAACCATCTAAGTAAATAAGAGACTATACATATAATTACGTAATAGTGGTTGATGCCCTTATGTGTTAATCAATCCTTGGACACAATTGGGGACATCCCCTTCATGGTTACTTCCTAGTCGAGTGTAATTTATGAATTCCTTCAATCATGGAGACGATGTTTGTCGGAGTACAGATACACCTTATTTCACTTGTTGCTCGACGCTTCTGATAGGCATGCCTGGCCCATCCACATCACTGCATTATTTGTGGAAATGGTCACCCTGCTTGTTAAAAATCTTATATTTATTCAAAGTTGAAACAAGCGATTTTTTTTTTAAATCTTAAGGTTAGTAAATATTAAACAAGATTGAACTGAAACCTAAGCATCTTGGGCTTCCATCTACCCTTATTATCCTCGAAGAACTCATCCAGCATCTTCACTCCCACCACTCCAGATCCAAGACATTAAGTCCACTCGCTCATGAAAACGGCTTTACATCCATATTGTCATAATTTCTGGGTGATCAACCAAGGCCGACAATTGCCATGAGGTCTGGGGGGACCTGACAGTACTCGCACCACTCTTTCCCAGGCATCCAACCCGACCACCCGGGGTACTGACACCTCTGTTACTCACCATACTGTGAGGGAGGATGTTCGCTCGGCTGCCACCCGCTCTCCACATTATTCAGACACTCAGCATAAAGGCCGAGAACATGAGGACAAAGACACATATACATCAATGTTTGCTGACGATGCCAGAATTATGAGAAGTATTAAGACAGAGGAATACTGCTTGAGGCTTCAAGAAATCCTGGACAAACTGAAGGAATGGTCTAACAAATGGTTGTTAGAGTTTAGCCCAAGGAAATGTAATTTAATGAAGATAGGTGTTGGGAGCAGGAGGCCAGATACAAGGTATCATTTGGGAGATGAAATTCTTCAGGAATCAGAGAGAGAGAAAGACCTGGGGGTTGATATCACGCCAGACCTGTCCCCTAAAGCCCATATCATGAGGAAAACATCAGCAGTATAAGCCAGGTTGGCCAACATGAGAACGGCCTTTAGAAACTTGTGTAAGGAATCATTCAGAACTTTGTATACCACATATGTCAGACCAATCCTGCTTTGTCATGGGTTCGTATCCTGGCCGGGGAGGATTTACTGGGCGCAAATCCTTAACTGTAGCCTCTGTTTAACTCAACAGTAAAATAGGTACTTGGTTGTAAAAACGATTCTTTGTAGGGGTCGTATTCCAGGGACTTGCCCAAAACGCTACGCGTACTTGTGGCTGTACAAGAATGTAACATCTTTTATATATATCTAAACAAAAAAATGCAGCTCCAGCATGGAGTCTATATCTAGTCAAGCATAAGACTAAAAAAGAAAAGGTTCAACGGTTTGCCACTAGACTAGTACCCAAACTGTGAGGTATGAGCTACGAGGAGAGACTACGGGAATTAAACCTCACGTCGCTGGAAGACAGAAGAGTTGAGGGAACATGATCACCACATACAAGAGTCTCAAAGGAATTGATAGGGTAGATAAAGACAGGCTATTTAATACAGGGGGACACAATTAGAAATTGAGTGCCCAAGGGAGCCACAGAGATATTAGAAAGAACTTTTTCAGTGTCAGAGTAGTTAACAAATGGAATACATTTGGAAGTGAGGTGGTTGAGGCTGACTCCATACAAAGTTTGAAGTGTACATATGATAGACCCCTGTAGGCTCAGGAACCTTTACATCAGTTGATTGGGAGTTGAGAGGCGGGACCAAATAGCCAAAGCTCAACCCATGCAAGCACAACTAGGTAAGTACAACTAGGTGAGTGCATCTACATAACGGGTCTCCTACACTGTGATCTCACAACTTATAACAAATTAAGAAACTTTGATTTCTCCTCATTTAACTATAAAGAGATGAAATCACTAGTATGGCAAACTATAGTGACTTCCTTGGCCCATCAAACTGAAACACGTTCCTTAGAGAACCATTACTTGGTTCATTACCTTCAGAGAACTGAAGAGCTTCCATGATTGCCTTCCTCTACTATGTCTTCTACAAGCACACCAACGACCCGTATATCACACTTACGCCGACACCAAATTTCCTCACTGTTAAGGTAAGCCAAGACTCTGGTTACTGATAAGGTAAGCCATGACTCTGGTTACTGTTAAGGTAAGCCATGTCTCTGGTCACTGTTAAGGTGAGCCATGACTCTGGTTACTGTTAAGGTAAGCCATGTCTCTGGTCACTGTTAAGGTGAGCCATGTCTTTGGTCACTGTTAAGATGAGCCATGCCTCTGGTCACTGTTAAGATGAGCCATGTCTCTGGTCACTGTTAAGGTGAGTCATGTCTCTGGTCACTGTTAAGGTGAGCCATGTCTCTGGTCACTGTTAAGGTAAGCCATGACTCTGGTTACTGTTAAGGTAAGCCATGTCTCTGGTCACTGTTAAGGTGAGCCATGTCTTTGGTCACTGTTAAGATGAGCCATGCCTCTGGTCACTGTTAAGATGAGCCATGTCTCTGGTCACTGTTAAGGTGAGCCATGTCTCTGGTCACTGTTAAGGTGAGCCATGTCTCTGGTCACTGTTAAGGTGAGCCATGTCTCTGGTCACTGTTAAGATGAGCCATGTCTCTGGTCACTGTTAAGGTGAGCCATGTCTCTGGTTACTGTTAAGATGAGCCATGTCTCTGGTCACTGTTAAGGTGAGCCATGTCTCTGGTCACTGTTAAGGTGAGCCATGTCTTTGGTCACTGTTAAGATGAGCCATGTCTCTGGTCACTGTTAAGGTGAGCCATGTCTCTGGTCACTGTTAAGGTGAGCCATGTCTCTGGTCACTGTTAAGGTGAGCAATGTCTTTGGTCACTGTTAAGGTGAGTCATGTCTCTGGTCACTGTTAAGGTGAGCCATGTCTCTGGTCACTGTTAAGGTGAGCCATGTCTTTGGTCACTGTTAAGGTGAGCCATGTCTCTGGTCACTTATGTAGACAATATACGACTCCGTTTGAGCCTTGATGTGTAACTGTATAAATAAGAAGCCATAGTCTCCTCCAGATGCCTAACTACAGACGGACACACTGGAGCCCTTCCCTGATACTGGGCATAATGCTCCGCACCATCAATAGTCTGGGAACTTTTCCATCCATTCAACTGTCCTCATTAACGAAGACCATGATATTAATTGGATAACCCTAAATTCACCATAGACTTGGTTAACAACTGGTGTGTGAACTGGATTATTGATTTCTGACACAAAATGTTTCAAATGAAGAATAGACTTGTATATATTGTGACGGTAACGCGTTGGTGTTCGGCTGTTTAAGGCTAGGGGTATGGCCTCGTCACATAGTTATAAAAAAAAAAATAGAAAACTGGAACTTCGTCTGTGGTAAGGTAAGGAGAAGACACACAAAACACAAGTAAACTTTAACAATGAAATTTTAATTACGTTAAATAAATCAAAACATGAAAAAATGGACAAACAAATTTGTATAATAAAGTCAATCAATCAAAATAATAAGAATAATTAAATGACACAATGAAAAGTTACGTTAAGATAAAATAACAAGAAGTGCAACACAAAATAAAGGGAAGGTGCTGGAATATTGGCTTAAAGCTACCACCTCTCTCAGTACACGCTAACGTCTAGCCGGGAGGAGTGGTAACCACGAAAGCACAGAATATTCTGAGGTCTGAGGTCGTGGCGACCCCAGACATCAAGTAGTATGGGGGGGCGAGTGCAGGTGCAGCCAGACCGGCGACCAATCAGCGGAGCCGGTAGCGATCAACAGGTAGTTTGGCGGTTTGAGTCCGAACAGGTGTCTGGCTGCAACGTTTTGCGCTCTGGCAAACCTTGCTGGTGTTGTTGTCGTTGTTGGACATTTCTTCCATAGTAGTTTTATATAATTTCAACGACGTAATGGTGGAGGGAAGAGCAGGCTCAATCTCTTGAAGGAGATTATCGTCACAACTCTCCCCCGAAGCCTGCGGTTCTGGAAGAAGTACGTCGTTATGTGGTGGAGTAATGGATGGAGTCGCTTCTACTTCAAAAACTCTGGAGAGATCATGGGCTAAGATGTGGTCAGACTCTTGGTATAGCGTGTCTCCAGGTTGAATTTCTGCAGGTAGCAAGCCCATAGTAGAAGACGTTGAGATGGGAAGTGGGCGTGCTGCAGGTGGTGTAGGGTGGTGTGGTCCGTATTGATGGTGGACCGAGCACTTTTCAGGTGTGGAGTGAAGTGCTGAAGCTTCAGGATGAGGAAGAGTAGCTCCTTGCCAATTGTTCCGTAGATCCTTGTAGCAGTAGTCGCTGACAGGTGTATTCTTCTCGCCTCGTTGCTGCATCACGACACCACCAACGTCGGTACCATTGGCGTCGACAAGGAGGATGAAGGGCTTGTCTGATGAGGTGAGAGTGGAATTAGAAGAGGGCAAAGGAGCACGATTATTATCCTGAAAGCATCTGGGAAGATCATTAAGGATTTCGGAATTAGAAAGCGCTGACTCCTTGTCAGTGCTTTCGGGAGGAGAAGCTAGGAAGGTCTCACTGTGGATGTAGGGTTCTGTGAAGGTAGAACAACAAGGTAGACAGTCAAGACAGTGGGAGGAGTACCATTATATTGCTTCAGGAGGTTGACGTGGCACAGCTGGGTCTTCCGCCGCCTATCTGGAGTCTCTATCACGTAGTTGTTATTATTCCTGCACTCTTTGACGCAGTAGGGTCCTGAAAACCTGTTTTGTAAAGGTGAACCTGGGATAGGGAAATAGGCAAGGACGAAGTCTCCCGGCTTGAATTTTCTTACTTTGCTGGTCTGGTTGTAATGAGTTTTCATTCTCTCCTGGGCTTTCAATAGATTATCATGGGCAAAACGGTGGACTCTCTCTAGAATGTGTTGAAGGTTTTGAAGAAACTGGGGCACATTCTGATGCTCACTGAAGGTGGCATCTCTGAGAGAGTCTTTGAAAGCCTTAAGGGGAGTACGGCACTTACGGCCGTAGAGCATCTCATAAGGAGATACTCCTAGGGACTCATTGGGGAGACTTCTGAAAATACACATTATAAGGTCAATCTGCTTATCCCAATCCTTCGAGGTTTCACTACAAAACTTTTTCAAGAGTGCTTTGATGGTCTGATGACTACGTTCAAGAGAACCCTGTGAAGCAGGATGATAGGGGCTGGACAATACCTGTTTGATGTTGAACTCCTCCAGTGTCCTTTTGAAGAGATCACTGGTGAAGTTGGTACCACAGTCACTTTGAATCTCCCTGGGAAATCCGTATTGAGTGAAGATCTTCAATAGATGTTTTATAACCGTAGCAGCCGTGATGTTCTTCACTGGAACTGCTATGGGAAATCTGGTGGTAGGACACAGGATGGTTAGGATGTAGGCGTTACCTGAACTGGTCCGAGGTAAAGGACCAACACAGTCTATTATGAGTCTGTGGAAAGGTTCCGCAGGCACCTGTATGGGAATCAGTGGTGCTCTGGGAATGGAGACGTTCGGTTTGCCTGCCATCTGACATGTATGACACTGTTTTACGTACTGTTTGACGTTATTTACCATACCTGGCCAGTAGTAGTCTTGACGAATCCCATGGTAAGTCTTGTTGAAGCCGTAGTGGGAGAATGCTCCGTGGGCCAGGTGTAGAATAGTGGGCCGCAGGCTGGTGGGAATCACAAGTTGTTCGATGTTGGCCCAATCGTCCTCCTCCTTCAGTTTACTGGGTCTATATCTGCGGTAGAGCAAGTCGTTCTCTAGGAAGAACCCAGGAATACTGTCGGGTTGAGTCTCAGCCTGGAAAAACAATGGTGGTAAAGTAAGATCTTCCCTCTGCAACTTACGGAACTCCAACTTGGTCAGATGCGGGGGTAGTTTCTGAGGGTCTTGAGGGACAGCGGTAGCAGTAGAGTCAGCTGGCTGTGGACGTGCGGCTTGTGCACGGGTGGTCACGAGAACCGGAGGAGAAACTTCATCACTCTCTTGAACCTCTGCTGGAACATACTCTAGAATAGGGTTTATTGGCACAGAGTTACACACCTGGGGTTTGTCCATGACGATCAGGTTGGTCGGTTGCAGGTCTTCTGCCAAGTCGTTGCCTAGGAGAAGTTGCACTCCAGGCATGGGAAAAGGCTTTTCCCTGACGGCGACTTGGACTTCCCCGTTCACGTAGGGACAATCCAGGTGGACTCTGGCGAGAGGGTATGGAGTGGTAGCAGTGAGGTCAGTGATGAAGACGGTTTCTCCGGTGTAGACGATGTTGGGCACAGCCGACTTCAAGATGATCGATTGTAGAGCCGCTGTGTCCCTCAAGATCTTCAATTTGAAACGTCCCTCCGGATTTGAACCGTTGGCAGAGACAGTTCCAGTATACAGGTGGTTACTGAAAAGAGAAAGATCATTAACATTAACACCAACATTCATCACAGGCTTACCGGACTTAGGAGGAGTTGGTTTGGGTCTTTGTTGGTCAGTGGTTCCCTTGTATTGAGACTTACCACACTTGTCTATGGTATGTCCATAGAGTCTACAATACTTGCAGTACAGTTGTGAACCAGCTTGATCGGGGCTCACCTTCTCGTAACTGTACCACGACTTCTTACTGGAGGATGGTTCGGGTGTCAGCCGGTGGATGAGGCTGTAAGTGTCAGCCGACTTAGCACACTTCAGGTAGTCGGTTTCTTCTTTATCTGCTAAGTAGAGGCGGACAGGAGGCGGCACACGCCTCAAGAATTCTTCAACAAGCATTAGGTTGACGAGTTCTGTAAAAGTAAAGACATGTGCTGCTTCCAGCCATTTCATGAAATACCTCCGTTTCGTGTTAGCAAACTCGAGGAAGGTAGTGGTACTTGCCTTCAGGTGGTCACGGAATTTCCTTCTATAACTTTCAGTAGAGAGGAGGTAGGCGTCCAACACTGCTTGTTTCAGAGTGTGGTAGTCATTCTCAGACGCCAAAGTACTGAGTGTGACTGCAGCTCTACCTGTAAGATGGACTCTGAGAAGTGTGGCCCATTGGTCGACAGGCCAACTGAGTTGATTAGCAAGGGTTTCAAAGGTGGTGAAAAACACATCAACTTCTGCTTCTACAAAGGATGGCATTAACTTACTTGCATGTGATATATTAAAACTGACGGGAAGATTGGCAGTAGCTTGCTGGCGTTGAGCGAGGTGTGAAGTTTCCAACGTGTATTCCCGTTGACGACACTCTAGAGCCAGAGACGCTTGTTGCTTGTCATGTTCACGTTGTATCTCCAACTCGCGTTGTTTTGTTTCAAGCTGTACTTGTTCCCGCTCACGGAGCATTGCAAACTCACGTTCCTTGAGGGCGATTTCTTCCCTTCTTAAGGCAGCCTCACGTTCTTGTTCTTCCCTTCGTATGGCAGCTGCTTCTCTTTGCTGCTCACGTTCAATCTTGGCCAGCTCTAGTTTGAGTTTCATCGTTGCCAAATCAGTTTTTTCTGCAATATAGTAAGTTTCATGAGTTTCAGAGTCTATCTTACCTTGCTCTAAATAGTAATCCAGCAACAGGTTGTGTAGGTCATTTTTGTTGGCTTGGTAGGGAACTTCTAGTTGATACTCATGTGCAAGAGTTTGTAATTCAGTCTTCTTGGCACGACTTAAAGTCCCTATTTCACCTGCTGGATTTGTACGGAAAGCTTGGAGACGAAACATGGTGAAATTAGCAAATAAAGGTACACGAATATTCAATAGTGAATGTCAGAAACAGGACAACGTGGCAACTGGTACCTATCCTGTGTGATCTTTAACAATTACAGTTAAGTAAAAGATAAATGATTAAATTAAATCAAGGGCGCAGGAAATCTTGTACCCGGTACTCATGTAAGAGGATAAGGGCAAGAAAATCCTACTAACAAATGAAACAGAGTTTCGAAAACAAATGAAACAGTTAAATGCTTCAAAAGTAAAATTGGTAGTCCAAGGATGTAGGCATACCTTGCCACGTCTCTATAGGACATAAAGCAAGTTTTTCCTACTGAATTTAATATGATACTTACAGAATTAGCGAACTTTTGTGCTCTGAAAAAATAAGCTAATTTCCTACCGTTGTATGTATCATCATCTCTGACTGACGTGTAGGGGTGCGAGGTGTCAACTGGTGACGAGAACTGCTGCTGAGGTCCCAATTCAGCAACTAAAGTTCGAGCTAGAGGAACTATGGCCCTCTTTGTCCTCCTACAGTCAGATTGCAGAAGATTGGGTACTCTTGACCCGGGGCAGACCACAGTACCAGGGTACCAATATGATGATCTGTCAAAATGAGAAATATGCAAGGGACATAGATGGTAAACACGAGTAATAACAAGGAGGGAGAGATGACCAATTAATAGTATGACTGAGGCCTACAGTCACCACGTAATCCAAAGTTGTCTCACCTTCACTATATGTTACTCTCGTAATGCACAATACACCGCACCTTATAAAAAATGAAATTGAATATGAAAAATAGTAAAGCTACGTTAACAAAGTTAAATACGCTTACCATAAATTACCACTTGGCACCAGTACCTGAGTGAAGCTCCTAGGACAGGCCCCCATATAACTTGTGACGGTAACGCGTTGGTGTTCGGCTGTTTAAGGCTAGGGGTATGGCCTCGTCACATAGTTATAAAAAAAAAAAAATAGAAAACTGGAACTTCGTCTGTGGTAAGGTAAGGAGAAGACACACAAAACACAAGTAAACTTTAACAATGAAATTTTAATTACGTTAAATAAATCAAAACATGAAAAAATGGACAAACAAATTTGTATAATAAAATCAATCAATCAAAATAATAAGAATAATTAAATGACACAATGAAAAGTTACGTTAAGATAAAATAACAAGAAGTGCAACACAAAATAAAGGGAAGGTGCTGGAATATTGGTTTAAAGCTACCACCTCTCTCAGTACACGCTAACGTCTAGCCGGGAGGAGTGCTAACCACGAAAGCACAGAATATTCTGAGGTCTGAGGTCGTGGCGACCCCAGACATCAAGTAGTATGGGGGGGCGAGTGCAGGTGCAGCCAGACCGGCGACCAATCAGCGGAGCCGGTAGCGATCAACAGGTAGTTTGGCGGTTTGAGTCCGAACAGGTGTCTGGCTGCAACGTTTTGCGCTCTGGCAAACCTTGCTGGTGTTGTTGTCGTTGTTGGACATTTCTTCCATAGTAGTTTTATATAATTTCAACGACGTAATGGTGGAGGGAAGAGCAGGCTCAATCTCTTGAAGGAGATTATCGTCACAATATAAATGACTTTAGTTAGGTATAAATCTTCAACCTGTCCTCTTAAAAATAACGTCGCTTTCGGCCGTTTACCCGTATGGCCGAAAGAGGATGTAATTTGAAAATGAAAAAAATTAAAATAAATTTGGGATTTTTTTTTCAACAACAGTAAGTTAAGGGTCCTCTGATAGGTTAGGTGGGCAGGAGATTCTCATAAATTTTCAAAACGTTATGAAAAACGTTATTTGAAAGTTTCCTATTCTGACCTAACAGAGTCGGCCGAACTACTCAAACAGAAAACGGAACAGTACGTCACTTTTGTGAGTCGATTTAATTTCAAATTACGTCCAAATTTGGCCATAGTGCGCATACGAGCAAAAAGTGACGTTATTTTTAAGAGGACGGGTTGAATAAGAGCGGGCCTCTCAGACCAACAGACCTTCTGCAGATTCATTTATTTGTATGTTTCTATGTTTTACTGTAATGAGCTCTATTATAGTCTGTGGGTTGGTTGGTGTTGTCGTCGTTGATCCTTCTCTATGGACAACCCAACCCACAACTCGGTAGAGTGTTTATACTAGATCACCCTTGGCGCTTCTGGCTCTTGGAGAGGGGCTCAACGTCACACGTTTAGGGGATGTGGCTCCAACACTTAGCCTCGTTGTCACGTGCACACACCCACTCGAGCCGCTGTGACTCCCCACTCTCTCCTTGTGAGATATGATCTCCTCAATCCCCTATGACTTACTAATATTACCTTCTGCCCTGTCCACAGCAGTGGTTCTTGGTTCTTTCCCTCTCTCTCTCTTCTTCTGTACTATTTCCTGGGAAGCCTCACTAGGACAAGGGCAAACACCAGCAAATTGGGATACATTTACTGGACGAAGCACATACACAATACATACACACATATAATAATAATGAATCCTATACTCTATAATATTACAATCAGGTTGCACTCCAACACCATCAGAACTCTATCATCAGCTTATCAAGTGGTATCCTATCTCCTGGTTCACCACCTGATACTATCAACCACCTCAAGTTGATCAAGTCTACATACACTGTTGCACCATCAGCAAGATAATATATATATAGAAAATCAGCATTTGAATGCAATAACATATATCAGTATAAATGTTCATTGATACACAACAATGATCAATCGATCACTGTCAGTCCTGGAACGCATACATCTGTAGGTAATCCAGCCTACGATTGTAACTCTAAACTTCAGTATAAAACCCTCCTTGACATAAGAATGCAAACAACCACTCACCTCTCACTGCGTCTTGCACACTAATGACAACCAAACACTATCAACTCCCTACAAGTAATCCACCAGAACTTCCCTTCCACCTCTGGAAGTTCACTACCCTAATATCTTTAGGTTCTTCCGGGCTTCACTACCAGGATCCTCTGCAGCTCCTCCAGGCTGCTACCATGAAGTTTTCCTTGAGCAACTATGGTGCTCTACTACTTCTGCTAGGTTCCTCCACAGCTCTCTTGGCTGCTACACCATGAAGTTTCCTCGAGCAACTATGGTGCTTCACCACCTCTACAGAAGCACGTGACACTCCTCTTCACTGCTTCTCCTCACAGCTCGAGGTCCTCGCCTCCACTACCTTGGAGTCTCATCAGTTACTTCATCTGTGCTGGCTTCGAAGTTCTCAGCAACTTCTTCCCCAAAGACAAACCTGCAACCCATCGACACTCCAATAAAATGTTCCCCTTTAACACATAAACAAAAATAATCACACAATATGTTTGCCTCCAACCTCAATCTGTCATGTACATACAGTGAGAGTGGACTCCCCCGTTTTGGGCGGGTCCATACTCCACCTCGCCCGGCGGCGGTCCTCACTCACGCTGGGAGGGTCCTTCGCCGTCAGGAGCCGGGCTCCCTCAGTTGTCTGCCAGCGCTCAGAGGAGACGGACGTCGTTCCGTGTTCCTCCCTCTCCACTCTCTTATTTCAGGCCTTCTGCCTTATTAAAACATGTCTAACTTATAAATAAACATCGCTACTGTCGCTGGGCACACGACCAACTACAAGCAATCACTATGAACTGGCGTATATCGTGCTTACCACAGATTAACTGGTCGAGGGCGCTTCTCCCTCTGACGGCGTCTGGTCACCGCGCTTCCACGGCCCACAATAATGTCCCTGGCCGGCTTGATACTCTCTTCTTCGACCAGGACTTGAGACCACAACGTTCCCAGCTCAGTTCCACAGCTGGCACGTCTACACACTTCTCTTCTCTTCGAGATATATCACTAGGGGTTCCCTTCTGACGGGAGCTCAACGGAGCGCGGCTTTTACCCTGCGATGTCTGGCCTCAAGTGAGGTCAAGGTCCTCCGAAAGCGAGCCTCACGCCTCCAGCAAAATGTCCACATCTCCTAGCCAGTCATCTATATGTTTCCTTCTTCACTGCCCATAATCTTAAATTGTTATATATATCCAAGCAACTCTTTTACATATGGGTTATCACCTCAATATTTGCTAGACCTTCTAATCAGGTCAGGCTTGATGAATTACTCTCAAGGAGGGAGACTCATTTCTCCTGCAGGCTGAGATCATAACAGCTCCCAGGAACCTGGCTCCTCCTTGATGACAATGGCCAGCAGGATGTTGACTCCTCGTTACTGACAATGGCCAGCTGGATGTTGCCTCCTCGTTACTGACAATGGCCAGCTGGATGTTGCCTCCTCGTTACTGACAATGGCCAGCTGGATGTTGCCTCCTCGTTACTGACAATGGCCAGCTGGATGTTGCCTCCTCCTTGCTGACAATGGCCAGCTGGATGTTGCCTCCTCGTTACTGACAATGGCCAGCTGGATGTTGCCTCCTCCTTGCTGACAATGGCCAGCTGGATATTGCCTCCGCGTTACTGACAATGGCCAGCTGAATGTTGCCTCCTCGTTACTGACAATGGCCAGCTGGATGTTGCCTCCTCGTTACTGACAATGGCCAGCTGGATGTTGCCTCCTCCTTGCTGACAATGGCCAGCTGGGGGCTGAAGAACAGTAACGGGATGTTATTGTTTGGATGGCACAGAGAAGCCACGTTAAAACAGGTAATAAACTGGTGACAGTCCACTAGAGCTGGTGACACACCAAGAACACTGGTGACAGCCCACTAGAGCTGGTGACACACCAAGAACACTGGTGACAGTCCACTAGAGCAGGTGACAGTCCACTAGACCTGGTGACACACCAAGAACACTGGTGACAGTCCACTAGAGCTGGTGACACACCAAGAGCACTGGTGACAGTCCACTAGAGCTGGTGACACACCAAGAACACTAGTGACAGTCCACTAGAGCTGGTGACAGTCAACTAGAACTGGTGACAGTCGACAAGAGCTGGTGATACACCAAAAACACTGGTGACAATCCACTAGAGCTGGTGACACAGCAAAAACACTGGTGACAATCCACTAGAGCTGGTGACACACCAAGAACACTGGTGACAGTCCACTAGAGCTGGTGACACACCAAGAACACTGGTGACAGTCCACTAGAGCTGGTGACACACCAAGAACACTGGTGACAGCCCACTAGAGCTGGTGACACACCAAGAACACTGGTGACAGTCCACTAGAGCTGGTGACGCACCAAGAGCACTGGTGACAGTCCACTAGAGCTGGTGACAGTCCACTAGAACTGGTGACAGTCGACTAGAGCTGGTGACACACCAAGAGCACTGGTGACAGTCCACTAGAGCTGGTGACAGTCCACTAGAGCTGGTGACACACCAAGAACACTGGTGACACACCAAGAACACTGGTGACAGTCCACTAGAGCTGGTGACGCACCAAGAGCACTGGTGACAGTCCACTAGAGCTGGTGACAGTCCACTAGAACTAGTGACAGTCCACTAGAGCTGGTGACGCACCAAGAGCACTGGTGACAGTCCACTAGAGCTGGTGACAGTCCACTAGAACTGGTGACAGTCCACTAGAGCTGGTGACACACCAAGAACACTGGTGACAGTCCACTAGAGCTGGTGACGCACCACGAACACTGGTGACAGTCCACTAGAGCCGGTGACAGTCCACTTAAGCTGGTGACACACCAAGAACGCTGATGACAGTCCACTAGAGCTTGTGACACACCACGAACACTGGTGACAGCCCACTAGAGCTGGTGACAGTCCACTTAAGCTGGTGACACTCCAAAAACACTGGTGACAGTCCACTAGAGCTGGTGATATTCCAAGAACACTGGTGACAGACCACTAGAGCTGGTGACACACCAAGAATACTGGTGACAGCCTACTAGAGCGGGTAACTCTCCAAAGAACACTGGTGACAGACCACTAGAGCTGGTGACACACCAAGAACACTGGTGACAGTCCACTAGAGCTGGTGACGCACCAAAAACTTTGGTGACTGTCCACTAGAGCTGGTGACGCACCAAGAACACTGGTGAAAGTCCACTAGAGCTGGTGACACACTAAGAACAATGGTGACAGACCACTAGAGCTGGTGACGCACCAAGAACACTGGTGAAAGTCCACTAGAGCTGGTGACACACTAAGAACAATGGTGACAGACCACTAGAGCTGGTGATAGTCCACTAGAGCTGGTGACACTCCAAGAACACTGGTGAAAGTCCACTAGATCTGGTGACACACCAAGAACACTGGTGACAGCCACTAAAGCTGGTGACACACCAAGAACACTGGTGACAGTGCACTACATCTGGTGACACACCAAGAACACTGGTGACAGTCCATTAGAGCTTGTGACACACCACGAAAACTGGTGACAGTCCACTAGAGCTGATGACGCACCAAGAACATTGGTGACAGTCCACTAGAGCTGGTGACACACCAAGAACACTGGTGACAGCCCACTAGTGCTGGTGACAGTTCACTAGAGCTGGTGACACACCAAGAACACTGGTGACAGCCCACTAGAGCTGGTGACACACCAAGAACACTGGTGACAGCCCACTAGTGCTGGTGACAGCCCACTAGAGCTGGTGACACGCCAAAAACACTGAT
Source organism: Procambarus clarkii (assembly GCF_040958095.1). Lineage (NCBI taxonomy): Eukaryota > Metazoa > Arthropoda > Malacostraca > Decapoda > Cambaridae > Procambarus > Procambarus clarkii. The sequence continues at coordinate 19,876,087 of NC_091166.1, read as the reverse complement.
GACAGTCCACTAGAGCTGGTGACAGACCACTAGAGCTGGTGACAGTCCACTAGAGCTGGTGACAGACCACTAGAGCTGGTGACAGTCCACTAGAGCTGGTGACACACTATGAACACTGGTGACAGACTACTAGAGCTGGTGACAGTCCACTAGAGCTGGTGACACACCAAGAACACTAGTGACACACCACTAGAGCTGGAGACAGTCCACTAGAGCTGGTGACAAACCAAGAACACTGGTGACAGACCACTAGAGCTGGTGACACACCAAGAACACTTGTAACAGACCACTAGAGCTGGTGACAGTCCACTAGAGCTGGTGACAGTCCACTAGAGCTTGTGACACACCACGAACACTGGTGACAGCCCACTAGAGCTGGTGACAGTCCACTTAAGCTGGTGACACTCCAAAAACACTGGTGACAGTCCACTAGAGCTGGTGATATTCCAAGAACACTGGTGACAGACCACTAGAGCTGGTGACACACCAAGAATACTGGTGACAGCCAACTAGAGCGGGTAACTCTCCAAGAACACTGGTGACAGCCCACTAGAGCTGGTGACACACCAAGAACACTGGTGACAGCCCACTAGAGCTGGTGACACACCAAGAACACTGGTGACAGTCCACTAGAGCTGGTGACGCACCAAAAACTTTGGTGACTGTCCACTAGAGCTGGTGACGCACAAAGAACACTGGTGAAAGTCCACTAGAGCTGCTGACACACTAAGAACAATGGTGACAGACCACTAGAGCTGGTGATAGTCCACTAGAGCTGGTGACACTCCAAGAACACTGGTCAAAGTCCACTAGTACTGGTGACACACCAAGAACACTGGTGACAGCCACTAAAGCTGGTGACACACCAAGAACACTGGTGACAGTCCACTACATCTGGTGACACACCAAGAACACTGGTGACAGTCCATTAGAGCTTGTGACACACCACGAAAACTGGTGACAGTCCACTAGAGCTGATGACGCACCAAGAACATTGGTGATAGTCCACTAGAGCTGGTGACACACCAAGAACACTGGTGACAGCCCACTAGTGCTGGTGACAGTTCACTAGAGCTGGTGACACACCAAGAACACTGGTGACAGCCCACTAGAGCTGGTGACACACCAAGAACACTGGTGACAGCCCACTAGTGCTGGTGACAGCCCACTAGAGCTGGTGACACGCCAAAAACACTGATGACAGTCCACTAGAGCTGGTGACAGACCACTAGAGCTGGTGACAGTCCACTAGATCTGGTGACAGACCACTAGAGCTGGTGAGAGTCCACTAGAGCTGGTGACACACTATGAACACTGGTGACAGACTACTAGAGCTGGTGACAGTCCACTAGAGCTGGTGACACACCAAGAACACTAGTGACACACCACTAGAGCTGGAGACAGTCCACTAGAGCTGGTGACAAACCAAGAACACTGGTGACAGACCACTAGAGCTGGTGACACACCAAGAACACTGGTGACAGACCACTAGAGCAGGTGACAGTCCACTAGAAGTGGTGACACACCAAGAACACTGGTGACAGTATACTAGAGCTGGTGACACACCAAGAACACTAGTGACAGACCACTAGAGCTGGTGACAGTCCACTAGAGCTGGTGACACACAAAGAACACTGGTGACAGTCTACTAGAGCTGATGACACACAAAGAACACTGGTGACAGTCTACTAGAGCTGGTGACACTCCAAGAACCCTGGTGACAGTCCACTAGAGCTGGTGACACTCCAAGAACACTGGTGACAGTCCACTAGATCTGGTGAAACTCCAAGACCACTGGTGACAGCCCACTAGAGCTGGTGACACACCAGGAACACTGGTGACAGTCCACTAGAGCTGGTGACACACCAAGCACACTGGTGACAGCCCACTAAATCTGGTGACACACCAAGAACACTGGTGATAGTCCACTAGATCTGGTGACACACCAAGAACACTGGTGACAGCCCACTAGAGCTGGTGACACACCAAGAACACTGGTGACAGCCCACTAGTGCTGGTGAGAGCCCACTAGAGCTGGTGACACTCCAAGAACACTGATGACAGTCCACTAGAGCTGGTGACACTCCAAGAACACTGGTGACAGTCCACTAGATCTGGTGAAACTCCAAGACCACTGGTGACAGCCCACTAGAGCTGGTGACAAACCAGGAACACTGGTGACAGTCCACTAGAGCAGGTGACACACCAAGCACACTGGTGACAGCCCACTAAAGCTGGTGACACACCAAGAACACTGGTGACAGAACACTAGAGCTGGTGACACACCAGGAACACTGGTGACAGTCCACTAGAGCTGGTGACACACCAAGCACACTGGTGACAGACCACTAGAGCTGGTGACACACCAAGAACACTGGTGACAGTTCACTACAGCTGGTGACACACCAAGAACACTGGTGACAGCCCACTAGAGCTGGTGACGCACGAAGAACACTGGTGAAAGCCCACTAGAGCGTGTGACAGCCCACTGGATCTGGTGACGCACCAAGAACACTGGTGAAAGCCCACTAGAGCTGGTGACACACTAAGAACAATGGTGACAGACCACTAGAGCTGGTGACACTCCAAGAACACTGGTGACAGGCCACTTGAGCTGGTGACAGTCCACTAGAGCTGGTGACACACCAAGAACACTAGTGACAGACCACTAGAGCTGGTGACAGTCCACTAGAGCTGGTGACAGACCACTAAAGCTGGTGACACACCAAGAACACTGGAGACAGTCCAATAGAACTGGTGACACACCAAGAACACTGGTGACAGTCTACGAGAGCTGGTGACACACCAAGAACACTGGTGACAGTCCACTAGAGCTGGTGACACACCAAGAACATTGGTAAGAGTCCACTAGAACTGGTGACACACCAAGAACACTGGTGACAGACCACTAGATATGGTGACAGTCCACTAGAGCTGGTGACAGTCCACTAGAAGTTGTGACACACCAAGAACACTGGTGACAGACCACTAGAGCTGGTGACAGTTCACTAGAGCTGGTGACACACGAAGAACACTGGTGCCAGACCACTAGAGCTAGTGACAGTTCACTAGAGCTGGTGACACACCAAGAACACTGGAGACAGTCCACTAGAGCTGGTGACACACCCAGAACACTGGTGACAGTCCACTGGAGCTGGTGACAGACCACTAGAGCTGGTGACACACCAAGAACACTGGTGACAGTCCACTCGAGCTGGTGACACACCAAGAACACTGGTGACAGTCCACTAGAGCTGGTGACAGACCACTAGAGCTGGTGACAAACAAAGAACACTGGTGACAGACCACTCGAGCTGGTGACACACCAAGAACACTGGTGACAGACCACTAGAGCTAGTGACAGTCCACTAGTGCTGGTGACAAACCAAGAACACTGGTGACAGACCACTAGAGCTGGTGACAGCACACTAGAGCTAGTGACAGTCTACTAGAGATGGTAACACACCAAGAACACTGGTGACAGACCACTAGAGCTGGTGACAGCACACTAGAGATGGTGACAGTCTACTAGAGATGGTAACACTCCAAGAACACTGGTGGCAGACCACTAGAGCTGGTGACAGTCCACTAGAGCTGGCGACACTCTAAGAACACTGGTGACAGAACACTAGAGCTTGTGACAGTCCACTAGAGCTGGTGACAGTTCACTAGAATTAGTGACACACCAATAACTTTGGTGACAGAACACTAGAGCTGGTGACAGTCCACTAGAGCTGGTGACAGTCCACTAGAGCTGGTGACATACCAATAACACTAGTGACAGACCACAAGAGCTGTTGACAGTCCACTAGAGCTGGTGACACACCAAGAACACTGGTGACAGTCCACTAAAGCTGGTGACACACCAAGAACACTGCTGACAGTCCACTAGAGCTGGTGAGACACCAAGAACACTGGTGACAGCCCACTAGAGTTGGTGACGCACCAAGAACATTGGTGACAGTCCACTAGAGCTGGTGACACACCAAGAACACTGGTGACAGCCCACTAGAGCTGGTGACACACCAAGAACACTGGTGACAGCCCACTAGAGCTGGTGACACACCAGGAACACTGATGACAGTCCACTAGAGCTGGTGACACTCCAAGAACACAGGTGACAGTCCACTAGATCTGGTGAAACTCCAAGAACACTGGTGACAGCCCAATAGAGCTGGTGACACACCAGGAACACTGATGACAGTCCACTAGAGCTGGTCACACTCCAAGAACACTGGTGACAGTCCACTAGATCTGGTGAAACTCCAAGAACACTGGTGACAGCCCACTAGAGCTGGTGACACACCAAGAACACTGGTGACAGTCTACTAGATCTGGTGACACACCAAGAACACTGGTGACAGTCCACTAGAGCTGGTGACACACCAAGAACACTCATGACAGCCCACTAGAGCTGGTAACACACCAAGAACACTGGTGACAGTCCACTAGAGCTGGTGACACACCAAGAACACTGGTGACAGTCTCCTAGAGCTGGTGACACACCAAGAACACTGATGACAGTCCACTAGAGCTGGTGACAGCCCACCAAAGCTGGTGACACACCAAGAACACTGGTGACAGTCCACTAGAGATGGTGACAGTCCACTAAAGCTGGTGACACATCAAGAACAATGGTGACAGTCCACTAGAGCTGGTGACACGCCAGGAATACTGGTGAAAGCCCACTACAGCTGGTGACACACCAAGAACACTGGTGACAGCCCACTAGAGCTGGTGACGCACCAAGAACACTGGTGAAAGCCCACTAGAGCTGGTGACAGCCCACTGGATCTGGTGACGCACCAAGAACACTGGTGAAAGCCCACTACAGCTGGTGACAGCCCACTAGAAGTTGTGACACACCAAGAACACTGGTGACAGCCCACTACAGCTGGTGACAGTCCACTAGAAGGTGTGACACACCGAGAACACTGGTGACAGACCACTAGAGCTTCTGACAGTCCACTAGAGCTGGTGACACACCAAGAACATTGGAGAAAGTCCAATAGAGCTGGTGACACACTAAGAACAATGGTGACAGACCACTAGAGCTGGTGACACTCCAAGAACACTGGTGACAGACCACTAGAGCTGGTGACAGTCCACTAGAGCTGGTAACACACCAAGAACACTGCTGACAGGTCACTAGAGCTGGTGACAGTCCACTAGAGCTGGTGACAGACCACTAGAGCTGGTGACAGTCCACTATAGCTGGTGACACACCAAGAACACTGCTGACAGGTCACTAGAGCTGGTGACAGTCCACTAGAGCTGGTGACAGACCACTAGAGCTGGTGACAGCCCACTACAGCTGGTGACACACCAAGAACACTGGTGACAGTCCACTAGAGCTGGTGACAGACCACTAGAGCTGGTGACAGCCCACTACAGCTGGTGACACACCAAGAACACTAGTGACAAACCACTAGAGCTGGAGACAGTCCACTAGAGGTGGTGACAAACCAAGAACACTGGTGACAGACCACTAGAGCTGGTGACACAAGAAGAACACTGGTGACAGACCACTAGAGCAGGTGACAGTCCACTAGAGCAGGTGACAGTCAAGTAGAGCTGGTGACACACCAAGAACACTAGTGACAGACCACTAGAGCTGGTGACAGTCCACTAGAAGTTGTGACACACCAAGAACACTGGTGACAGCCCACTACAGCTGGTGACAGTCCACTAGAAGGTGTGACACACCAAGAACACTGGTGACAGACCACTAGAGCTGGTGACAGTCCACTAGAGCTGGTGACACACCAAGAACACTGGAGACAGTCCAATAGAGCTGGTGACACACCAAGAACACTGGTGACAGTCTACTAGAGCTGGTGACACACCAAGAACACTGGTGACAGTCCACTAGAGCTGGTGACACACCAAGAACATTGGTAAGAGACCACTAGGTCTGGTGACACACCAAGAACACTGGTGACCGCCCACTAGATATGGTGACATTTCACTAGAGCTGGTGACACACGAAGAACACTGGTTCCAGACCAATAGAGCTGGTGACAGTTCACTAGAGCTGGTGACACACCAAGAACACTGGAGACAGTCCTCTAGAGCTGGTGACACACCAAGAACACTGGTGACAGTCCACTAGAGCTGGTGACAGACCACTAGAGCTGGTGACACACCAAGAACACTGGTGACAGTCCACTCGAGCTGGTGACACACCAAGAACACTGGTGACAGACCACTAGAGCTAGTGACAGTCCACTAGTGCTGGTGACAAACCAAGAACACTGGTGACAGACCACTAGAGCTGGTGACAGCACACTAGAGCTGGTGACAGTCTACTAGAGATGGTAACACTCCAAGAACACTGGTGGCAGACCACTAGAGCTGGTGACAGTCCACTAGAGCTGGTGACAGTCCACTAGAGCTGGTGACATACCAATAACACTAGTGATAGACCACAAGAGCTGGTGATAGACCACAAGCGCTGGTGACAGTCCACTAGAGCTGGTGACACACCAAGAACACTGGTGACAGTCCACTAAAGCTGGTGACACACCAAGAACACTGGTGACAGTCCACTAGATCTGGTGACACACCACGAAAACTGGTGACAGTCCACTAGAGCCGGTGACGCACCAAGAACAATGGTGACAGTCCACTAGAGCTGGTGACACACCACGAAGACTGGTGACAGACTACTAGTGCTGGTGACAGTTCACTAGAGCTGGTGACACACCAAGAACACTGGTGACAGACCATTTGAGCTGGTGACACTCCAAGAACACTGGTGACAGCCCACTAGAGCTGGTGACACACCAAGAACACTAATGACAGTCCACTAGACCTGGTGACACACCAAGAACACTGATGACAGTCCACTAGAGCTGGTGACAGCCCACCAAAGCTGGTGACACACCAAGAACACTGGTGATAGTCCACTAGATCTGGTGACACACCAAGAACACTGGTGACAGACCACTAGAGCTGGTGACACACCAAGAACACTGGTGACAGTCCACTAGAGCTGGTGACACACCATGAACACTGATGACAGCCCATTAGAGCTGGTGACACACCAAGAACACTGGTGACAGTCCACTACAGCTGGTGACACACCAAGAACACTGGTGACAGCCCACTAGAGCTGGTGACGCACCAAGAACACTGGTGAAAGCCCACTAGAGCTGGTGACAGCCCACTGGATCTGGTGACGCACCAAGAACACTGGTGAAAGCCCACTAGAGCTGGTGACACACTAAGAACAATGGTGACAGACCACTAGAGCTGGTGACACTCCAAGAACACTGGTGACAGGCCACTTGAGCTGGTGACAGTCCACTAGAGCTGGTGACACACTAAGAACACTAGTGACAGACCACTAGAGCTGGTGACAGTCCACTAGAGCTGGTGACAGACCACTAAAGCTGGTGACACACCAAGAACACTGAAGACAGTCCAATAGAGCTGGTGACACACCAGGAACACTGGTGACAGTCTACGAGAGCTGGTGACACACCAAGAACACTGGTGACAGTCCACTAGAGCTGGTGACACACCAAGAACATTGGTAAGAGACCACTAGGTCTGGTGATACACCAAGAACACTGGTGACAGACCACTAGATATGGTGACAGTGCACTAGAGCTGGTGACACACCTAGAACACTGGTGACAGCCCAATAGAGCTGGTGACAGTCCACTAGAAGTTGTGACACACCAAGAACACTGGTGACAGACCACTAGAGCTGGTGACAGTTCACTAGAGCTGGTGACACACGAAAAACACTGGTGCCAGACCACTAGAGCTGGTGACAGTTCACTAGAGCTGGTGACACACCAAGAACACTGGAGACAGTCCACTAGAGCTGGTGACACACCAAGAACACTGGTGACAGTCCACTAAAGCTGGTGACACACCAAGAACACTGGTGACAGTCCACTAGAGCTGGTGACACACCAAGAACACTGGTGACAGTCCACTAAAGCTGGTGACACACCAAGAACACTGGTGACAGTCCACTAGAGCTGGTGACACTCCAAGAACACTGGTGACAGTCCACTAGAGCTGGTGACACACCACGAAAACTGGTGACAGTCCACTAGAGCCGGTGACGCACCAAGAACAATGGTGACAGTCCACTAGAGCTGGTGACACACCACGAAGACTGGTGACAGACTACTAGTGCTGGTGACAGTTCACTAGAGCTGGTGACACACCAAGAACACTGGTGACAGACCATTAGAGCTGGTGACACTCCAAGAACACTGGTGACAGCCCACTAGAGCTGGTGACACACCAAGAACACTGGTGACAGTCCACTAGACCTGGTGACACACCAAGAACACTGATGACAGTCCACTAGAGCTGGTGACAGCCCACCAAAGCTGGTGACACACCAAGAACACTGGTGATAGTCCACTAGATCTGGTGACACACCAAGAACACTGGTGACAGACCACTAGAGCTGGTGACACACCAAGAACACTGGTGACAGTCCACTAGAGCTGGTGACACACCAAGAACACTGATGACAGCCCATTAGAGCTGGTGACACACCAAGAACACTGGTGACAGTCCATTACAGCTGGTGACACACCAAGAACACTGGTGACAGCCCACTAGAGCTGGTGACGCACCAAGAACACTGGTGAAAGCCCACTAGAGCTGGTGACAGCCCACTGGATCTGGTGACGCACCAAGAACACTGGTGAAAGCCCACTAGAGCTGGTGACACACTAAGAACAATGGTGACAGACCACTAGAGCTGGTGACACTCCAAGAACACTGGTGACAGGCCACTTGAGCTGGTGACAGTCCACTAGAGCTGGTGACACACTAAGAACACTAGTGACAGACCACTAGAGCTGGTGACAGTCCACTAGAGCTGGTGACAGACCACTAAAGCTGGTGACACACCAAGAACACTGAAGACAGTCCAATAGAGCTGGTGACACACCAGGAACACTGGTGACAGTCTACGAGAGCTGGTGACACACCAAGAACACTGGTGACTGTCCACTAGAGCTGGTGACACACCAAGAACATTGGTAAGAGACCACTAGGTCTGGTGATACACCAAGAACACTGGTGACAGACCACTAGATATGGTGACAGTCCACTAGAGCTGGTGACACACCTAGAACACTGGTGACAGCCCACTAGAGCTGGTGACAGTCCACTAGAAGTTGTGACACACCAAGAACACTGGTGACAGACCACTAGAGCTGGTGACAGTTCACTAGAGCTGGTGACACATGAAGAACACTGGTGCCAGACCACTAGAGCTGGTGACAGTTCACTAGAGCTGGTGACACACCAAGAACACTGGAGACAGTCCACTAAAGCTGGTGACACACCAAGAACACTGGTGACAGTCCACTGGAGCTAGTGACAGACCACTAGAGCTGGTGACACACCAAGAACACTGGTGACAGTCCACGCGAGCTGGTGACACATCAAGAACACTGGTGACAGTCCACTAGAGCTGGTGACAGACCACTAGAGCTGGTGACAAACCAAGAACACTGGTGACAGACCACTCGAGCTGGTGACACACCAAGAACACTGGTGACAGACCACTAGAGCTAGTGACAGTCCACTAGTGCTGGTGACAAACCAAGAACACTGGTGACAGACCACTAGAGCTGGTGACAGCACACTAGAGCTAGTGACAGTCTACTAGAGATGGTAACACACCAAGAACACTGGTGACAGACCACTAGAGCTGGTGACAGCACACTAGATTTGGTGACAGTCTACTAGAGATGGTAACACTCCAAGAACACTGGTGGCAGACCACTAGAGCTGGTGACAGTCCACTAGAGCTGGTGACACACTAAGAACACTGGTGACAGAACACTAGAGCTGGTGAAAGTCCACTAGAGCTGGTGACAGTCCACTAGAGCTGGTGACATACCAATAACACTAGTGACAGACCACAAGAGCTGGTGACAGTCCACTATAGCTGGTGACACACCAAGAACACTGGTGACAGTCCACTAAAGCTGGTGACACACCAAGAACACTGCTGACAGTCCACTAGAGCTGATGAGACACCAAGAACACTGGTGACAGCCCACTAGAGCTAGTGACGCACAAAGAACATTGATGACAGTCCACTAGAGCTGGTGACACACCAAGAACACTGGTGACAGCCCACGAGAGCTGGTGACACACCAAGAACACTGGTGACAGCCCACTAGAGCTGGTGACACACCAGGAACACTGATGACAGTCCACTAGAGCTGGTGACACTCCAAGAACACTGGTGACAGTCCACTAGATCTGGTGAAACTCCAAGAACACTGGTGACAGCCCACTAGAGCTGGTGACACACCAGGAACACTGGTGACAGTCCACTAAAGCTGGTGACACACCAAGAACACTGGTGACAGTCTACTAGATCTGGTGACACACCAAGAACACTGGTGACAGTCCACTAGAGCTGGTGACACACCAAGAACACTGATGACAGCCCACTAGAGCTGGTGACACACCAAGAACACTGGTGACAGTCTCCTAGAGCTGGTGACATACCAAGAACACTGATGACAGTCCACTAGAGCTGGTGACAGCCCACCAAAGCTGGTGACACACCAAGAACACTGGTGACAGTCCACTAGAGATGGTGACAGTCCACTAAAGCTGGTGACACACCAAGAACAATGGTGACAGTCCACTAGAGCTGGTGACACGCCAGGAATACTGGTGAAAGCCCACTACAGCTGGTGACACACCAAGAACACTGGTGACAGCCCACTAGAGCTGGTGACGCACCAAGAACACTGGTGAAAGCCCACTAGAGCTGGTGACAGCCCACTGGATCTGGTGAACCACCAATAACACTGGTGAAAGCCCACTACAGCTGGTGACAGTCCACTAGAAGTTGTGACACACCAAGAACACTGGTGACAGCCCACTAGAGCTGGTGACAGTCCACTAGAAGGTGTGACACACCGAGAACACTGGTGACAGACCACTAGAGCTTCTGACAGTCCACTAGAGCTGGTGACACACCAAGAACATTGGAGACAGTCCAATAGAGCTGGTGACGCACCAAGAACAATGGTGACAGTCCACTAGAGCTGGTGACACTCCAGGAACACTGGTGACAGACCACTAGAGCTGGTGACAGTCCACTGGAGCTGGTGACACACCAAGAACACTGCTGACAGGTCACTAGAGCTGGTGACAGTCCACTAGAGCTGGTGACAGACCACTAGAGCTGGTGACAGTCCATTAGAGCTGGTGACACACCAAGAACACTGCTGACAGGTCACTAGAGCTGGTGACAGTCCACTAGAGCTGGTGACAGACCACTAGAGCTGGTGACAGCCCACTACAGCTGGTGACACACCAAGAACACTGGTGACAGTCCACTAGAGCTGGTGACACACCAAGAACACTAGTGACAAACCACTAGAGCTGGAGACAGTCCACTAGAGCTGGTGACAAACCAAGAACACTGGTGACAGACCACTAGAGCTGGTGACACAAGAAGAACACTGGTGACAGACCACTAGAGCAGGTGACAGTCCACTAGAGCTGGTGACAGTCCCCTAGAAGTTGTGACACACCAAGAACACTGGTGACAGCCCACTAGAGCTGGTGACAGTCCACTAGAAGGTGTGACACACCAAGAACACTGGTGACAGACCACTAGAGCTGGTGACAGTCCACTAGAGCTGGTGACACACCAAGAACACTGGAGACAGTCCAATAGAGCTGGTGACACACCAAGAACACTGGTGACAGCCTACTAGAGCTGGTGACACACCAAGAACACTGGTGACAGTCCACTAGAGCTGGTGACACACCAAGAACATTGGTAAGAGACCACTAGGTCTGGTGACACACCAAGAACACTGGTGACAGCCCACTAGATATGGTGACATTTCACTAGAGCTGGTGACACACGAAGAACACTGGTTCCAGACCACTAGAGCTGGTGACAGTTCACTAGAGCTGGTGACACACCAAGAACACTGGGGACAGACCACTAGAGCTAGTGACACACCAAGAACACTGGAGACAGTCCACTAAAGCTGGTGACACACCAAGAACACTGGTGACAGTCCACTAGAGCTGGTGACACACCAAGAACACTGGTGACAGTCCACTAAAGCTGGTGACACACCAAGAACACTGGTGACAGTCCACTAGAGCGGGTGACACTCCAAGAACACTGGTGACAGTCCACTAGAGCTGGTGACACACCACGAAAACTGGTGACAGTCCACTAGAGCTGGTGACGCACCAAGAACAATGGTGACAGTCCACTATAGCTGGTGACACACCACGAAGACTGGTGACAGACTACTAGTGCTGGTGACAGTTCACTAGAGCAGGTGACACACCAAGAACACTGGTGACAGACCATTAGAGCTGGTGACACTCCAAGAACACTGGTGACAGCCCACTAGAGCTGGTGACACACCAAGAACACTGGTGACAGTCCACTAGAGCTGGTGACATACCAAGAACACTGATGACAGTCCACTAGAGCTGGTGACAGCCCACCAAAGCTGGTGACACACCAAGAACACTGGTGATAGTCCACTAGATCTGGTGACACACCAAGAACACTGGTGACAGACCACTAAAGCTGGTGACACACCAAGAACACTGGTGACAGTCCACTAGAGCTGGTGACACACCAAGAACACTGATGACAGCCCATTAGAGCTGGTGACACACCAAGAACACTGGTGACAGTCCACTACAGCTGGTGACACACCAAGAACACTGGTGACAGTCCATTAGAGCTGGTGAAACACCAAGAACACTGCTGACAGGTCACTAGAGCTGGTGACAGTCCACTAGAGCTGGTGACAGACCACTAGAGCTGGTGACAGTCCATTAGAGCTGGTGACACACCAAGAACACTGCTGACAGGTCACTAGAGCTGGTGACAGTCCACTAGAGCTGGTGACAGACCACTAGAGCTGGTGACAGCCCACTACAGCTGGTGACACACCAAGAACACTGGTGACAGTCCACTAGAGCTGGTGACACACCAAGAACACTAGTGACAAACCACTAGAGCTGGAGACAGTCCACTAGAGCTGGTGACAAACCAAGAACACTGGTGACAGACCACTAGAGCTGGTGACACAAGAAGAACACTGGTGACAGACCACTAGAGCAGGTGACAGTCCACTAGAGCTGGTGACAGTCCCCTAGAAGTTGTGACACACCAAGAACACTGGTGACAGCCCACTAGAGCTGGTGACAGTCCACTAGAAGGTGTGACACACCAAGAACACTGGTGACAGACCACTAGAGCTGGTGACAGTCCACTAGAGCTGGTGACACACCAAGAACACTGGAGACAGTCCAATAGAGCTGGTGACACACCAAGAACACTGGTGACAGCCTACTAGAGCTGGTGACACACCAAGAACACTGGTGACAGTCCACTAGAGCTGGTGACACAAAAAGAACATTGGTAAGAGACCACTAGGTCTGGTGACACACCAAGAACACTGGTGACAGCCCACTAGATATGGTGACATTTCACTAGAGCTGGTGACACACGAAGAACACTGGTTCCAGACCACTAGAGCTGGTGACAGTTCACTAGAGCTGGTGACACACCAAGAACACTGGGGACAGACCACTAGAGCTAGTGACACACCAAGAACACTGGAGACAGTCCACTAAAGCTGGTGACACACCAAGAACACTGGTGACAGTCCACTAGAGCTGGTGACACACCAAGAACACTGGTGACAGTCCACTAAAGCTGGTGACACACCAAGAACACTGGTGACAGTCCACTAGAGCGGGTGACACTCCAAGAACACTGGTGACAGTCCACTAGAGCTGGTGACACACCACGAAAACTGGTGACAGTCCACTAGAGCTGGTGACGCACCAAGAACAATGGTGACAGTCCACTATAGCTGGTGACACACCACGAAGACTGGTGACAGACTACTAGTGCTGGTGACAGTTCACTAGAGCAGGTGACACACCAAGAACACTGGTGACAGACCATTAGAGCTGGTGACACTCCAAGAACACTGGTGACAGCCCACTAGAGCTGGTGACACACCAAGAACACTGGTGACAGTCCACTAGAGCTGGTGACATACCAAGAACACTGATGACAGTCCACTAGAGCTGGTGACAGCCCACCAAAGCTGGTGACACACCAAGAACACTGGTGATAGTCCACTAGATCTGGTGACACACCAAGAACACTGGTGACAGACCACTAAAGCTGGTGACACACCAAGAACACTGGTGACAGTCCACTAGAGCTGGTGACACACCAAGAACACTGATGACAGCCCATTAGAGCTGGTGACACACCAAGAACACTGGTGACAGTCCACTACAGCTGGTGACACACCAAGAACACTGGTGACAGTCCATTAGAGCTGGTGAAACACCAAGAACACTGCTGACAGGTCACTAGAGCTGGTGACAGTCCACTAGAGCTGGTGACAGACCACTAGAGCTGGTGACAGCCCACTACAGCTGGTGACACACCAAGAACACTGGTGACAGTCCACTAGAGCTGGTGACACACCAAGAACACTAGTGACAAACCACTAGAGCTGGAGACAGTCCACTAGAGCTGGTGACAAACCAAAAACACTGGTGACAGACCACTAGAGCTGGTGACACAAGAAGAACACTGGTGACAGACCACTAGAGCAGGTAACAGTCCACTAGAGCTGGTGACAGTCCAGTAGAGCTGGTGACACACCAAGAACACTAGTGACAGACCACTAGAGCTGGTGACAGTCCACTAGAAGGTGTGACACACCAAGAACACTGGTGACAGACCACTAGTGCTGGTGACAGTCCACTAGAGCTGGTGACACACCAAGAACACTGGAGACAGTCCAATAGAGCTGGTGACACACCAAGAACACTGGTGACAGTCTACTAGAGCTGGTGACACACCAAGAACACTGGTGACAGTCCACTAGAGCTGGTGACACACCAAGAACATTGGTAAGAGACCACTAGGTCTGGTGACACACCAAGAACACTGGTGACAGCCCACTAGATATGGTGACATTTCACTAGAGCTGGTGACACACCAGGAACACTGATGACAGTCCACTAGAGCTGGTGACACTCCAAGAACACTGGTGACAGCCCACTAGAGCTGGTGACACACCAGGAACACTGATGACAGTCCACTAGAGCTGGTGACACTCCAAGAACACTGGTGACAGTCCACTAGATCTGGTGAAACTCCAAGAACACTGGTGACAGCCCACTAGAGCTGGTGACACACCAGGAACACTGGTGACAGTCCACTAAAGCTGGTGACACACCAAGAACACTGGTGACAGTCTACTAGATCTGGTGACACACCAAGAACACTGGTGACAGTCCACTAGAGCTGGTGACACACCAAGAACACTGATGACAGCCCACTAGAGCTGGTGACACACCAAGAACACTGGTGACAGTCCACTAGAGCTGGTGACACACCAAGAACACTGGTGACAGTCTCCTACATCGGGTGACACACCAAGAACACTGATGACAGTCCACTAGAGCTGGTGACAGCCCACCAAAGCTGGTAACACACCAAGAACACTGGTGACAGCCCACTAGAGATGGTGACAGTCCACTAAAGCTGGTGACACACCAAGAACAATGGTGACAGTCCACTAGAGCTGGTGACACGCCAGGAATACTGGTGAAAGCCCACTACAGCTGGTGACACACCAAGAACACTGGTGACAGCCCACTAGAGCTGGTGACGCACCAAGAACACTGGTGAAAGCCCACTAGAGCTGGTGACAGCTCACTGGATCTGGTGACGCACCAAGAACACTGGTGAAAGCCCACTACAGCTGGTGACAGTCCACTAGAAGTTGTGACACACCAAGAACACTGGTGACAGCCCACTAGAGCTGGTGACAGTCCACTAGAAGGTGTGACACACCGAGAACACTGGTGACAGACCACTAGAGCTTCTGACAGTCCACTAGAGCTGGTGACACACCAAGAACATTGGAGACAGTCCAATAGAGCTGGTGACACACTAAGAACAATGGTGACAGACCACTAGAGCTGGTGACACTCCAAGAACACTGGTGACAGACCACTAGAGCTGGTGACAGTCCACTAGAGCAGGTGACACACCACGAACACTGCTAGCAGGTCACTAGAGCTGGTGACAGTCCACTAGAGCTGGTGACAGACCACTAGAGCTGGTGACAGTCCATTAGAGCTGGTGAAACACCAAGAACACTGCTGACAGGTCACTAGAGCTGGTGACAGTCCACTAGAGCTGGTGAAATACCACTAGAGCTGGTGACAGCCCACTACAGCTGGTGACACACCAGGAACACTGGTGACAGTCCACTAGAGCTGGTGACACACCAAGAACACTAGTGACAAACCACTAGAGCTGGAGACAGTCCACTAGAGCTGGTGACAAACCAAAAACACTGGTGACAGACCACTAGAGCTGGTGACACAAGAAGAACACTGGTGACAGACCACTAGAGCAGGTAACAGTCCACTAGAGCTGGTGACAGTCCAGTAGAGCTGGTGACACATCAAGAACACTAGTGACAGACCACTAGAGCTGGTGACAGTCCACTAGAAGTTGTGACACACCAAGAACACTGGTGACAGCCCACTAGAGCTGGTGACAGTCCACTAGAAGGTGTGACACACCAAGAACACTGGTGACAGACCACTAGTGCTGGTGACAGTCCACTAGAGCTGGTGACACACCAAGAACACTGGAGACAGTCCAATAGAGCTGGTGACACACCAAGAACACTGGTGACAGTCTACTAGAGCTGGTGACACACCAAGAACACTGGTGACAGTCCACTAGGTCTGGTGACACACCAAGAACACTGGTGACAGCCCACTAGATATGGTGACATTTCACTAGAGCTGGTGACACACGAAGAACACTGGTTCCAGACCACTAGAGCTGGTGACAGTTCACTAGAGCTGGTGACACACCAAGAACACTGGAGACAGTCCACTAGAGCTGGTGACACACCTAGAACACTGGTGACAGTCCATTAGAGCTGGTGACAGACCACTAGAGCTGGTGACACACCAAGAACACTGGTGACAGTCCACTCGAGCTGGTGACACACCAAGAACACTGGTGACAGACCACTAGTGCTAGTGACAGTCCACTAGTGCTGGTGACAAACCAAGAACACTGGTGACAGACCACTAGAGCTGGTGACAGCACACTAGAGCTGGTGACAGTCTACTAGAGATGGTAACACTCCAAGAACACTGGTGGCAGACCACTAGAGCTGGTGATAGTCCACTAGAGCTGGTGACAGTCCACTAGAGCTGGTGACAGCAAACTAGAGCTGGTGACATACCAATAACACTAGTGATAGACCACAAGAGCTGGTGACAGTCCACTAGAGCTGGTGACGCACCAAGAACACTGGTGACAGTCCACTAAAGCTGGTGACACACCAAGAACACTGGTGACAGTCCACTAGAGCTGGTGACACACCAAGAACACTGGTGACAGTCCACTAAAGCTGGTGACACATCAAGAACACTGGTGACAGTCCACTAGAGCTGGTGACACTCCAAGAACACTGGTGACAGTAAACTAGAGCTGGTGGTAGTCCACTAGAGCCGGTGACAGTCCACTAAAGCTGGTGACGCACCAAGAACAATGGTGACAGTCCACTAGAGCTGGTGACACACCACGAAGACTGGTGACAGACTACTAGTGCTGGTGACAGTTCACTAGAGCTGCTGACACACCAAGAACACTGGTGACAGACCATTAGAGCTGGTGACACTCGAAGAACACTGGTGACAGCCCACTAGAGCTGGTGACACACCAAGAACACTGGTGACAGTCCACTAGAGCTGGTGACACATCAAGAACACTGATGACAGTCCACTAGAGCTGGTGACAGCCCACCAAAGCTGGTGACACACCAAGAACACTGGTGACAGTCCACTAGAGATGGTGACAGACCACTAGAGCTGGTGACACACCAAGAACAATGGTGACAGTCCACTACAGCTGGTGACACACCAGGAATACTGGTGACAGCCCACTAGAGCTAGTGACACACCAAGAACACTGGCGACAGTCCACTAGAGCTGGTGAAGCTCCGAGAACACTGGTGACTGCCCACTAGAGCTGGTGACACTCCAAGAACACTGGTGACAGACCACTTGAGTTAGTGACGCACCAAGAACTCTGGTGACAGCCCACTACAGCTGGTGACACTCCAAGAACACTGGTGAAAGCCCACTAGAGCTGGTGACGCACCAAGAACACTGGTGAAAGCCCACTAGAGCTGGTGACACACTAAGAACAATGGTGACTGACCACTAGACCTGGTGACAGTCCACTAGAACTGGTGACACTCCAAGAACACTGGTGACAGACACTAGAGCTTGTGACAGTCCACTAGAGCTGGTGACACACTATGAACACTGGTGACAGACTACTAGAGCTGGTGACAGTCCACTAGAGCTGGTGACAGACCAATAGAGCTGGTGACAGTCCACTAGAGCTGGTGACACACTATGAACACTGGTGACAGACTACTAGAGCTGGTGACAGTCCACTAGAGCTGGTGACACACCAAGAACACTAGTGACAGACCACTAGAGCTGGAGACAGTCCACTTGAGCTGGTGACAAACCAAGAACACTGGTGACAGACCACTAGAGCTGGTGACACAAGAAGAACACTGGTGACAGACCACTAGAGCAGGTGACAGTCCACTAGAGCTGGTGACACACCAAGAACACTGGTGACAGTCCACTAGAGCGGGTGACACTCCAAGAACACTGGTGACAGTCCACTAGAGCTGGTGACACACCACGAAAACTGGTGACAGTCCACTAGAGCTGGTGACGCACCAAGAACAATGGTGACAGTCCACTATAGCTGGTGACACACCACGAAGACTGGTGACAGACTACTAGTGCTGGTGACAGTTCACTAGAGCTGGTGACACACCAAGAACACTGGTGACAGACCATTAGAGCTGGTGACACTCCAAGAACACTGGTGACAGCCCACTAGAGCTGGTGACACACCAAGAACACTGGTGACAGTCCACTAGAGCTGGTGACATACCAAGAACACTGATGACAGTCCACTAGAGCTGGTGACAGCCCACCAAAGCTGGTGACACACCAAGAACACTGGTGATAGTCCACTAGATCTGGTGACACACCAAGAACACTGGTGACAGACCACTAAAGCTGGTGACACACCAAGAACACTGGTGACAGTCCACTAGAGCTGGTGACACACCAAGAACACTGATGACAGCCCATTAGAGCTGGTGACACACCAAGAACACTGGTGACAGTCCACTACAGCTGGTGACACACCAAGAACACTGGTGACAGTCCATTAGAGCTGGTGAAACACCAAGAACACTGCTGACAGGTCACTAGAGCTGGTGACAGTCCACTAGAGCTGGTGACAGACCACTAGAGCTGGTGACAGCCCACTACAGCTGGTGACACACCAAGAACACTGGTGACAGTCCACTAGAGCTGGTGACACACCAAGAACACTAGTGACAAACCACTAGAGCTGGAGACAGTCCACTAGAGCTGGTGACAAACCAAAAACACTGGTGACAGACCACTAGAGCTGGTGACACAAGAAGAACACTGGTGACAGACCACTAGAGCAGGTAACAGTCCACTAGAGCTGGTGACAGTCCAGTAGAGCTGGTGACACACCAAGAACACTAGTGACAGACCACTAGAGCTGGTGACAGTCCACTAGAAGGTGTGACACACCAAGAACACTGGTGACAGACCACTAGTGCTGGTGACAGTCCACTAGAGCTGGTGACACACCAAGAACACTGGAGACAGTCCAATAGAGCTGGTGACACACCAAGAACACTGGTGACAGTCTACTAGAGCTGGTGACACACCAAGAACACTGGTGACAGTCCACTAGAGCTGGTGACACACCAAGAACATTGGTAAGAGACCACTAGGTCTGGTGACACACCAAGAACACTGGTGACAGCCCACTAGATATGGTGACATTTCACTAGAGCTGGTGACACACCAGGAACACTGATGACAGTCCACTAGAGCTGGTGACACTCCAAGAACACTGGTGACAGCCCACTAGAGCTGGTGACACACCAGGAACACTGATGACAGTCCACTAGAGCTGGTGACACTCCAAGAACACTGGTGACAGTCCACTAGATCTGGTGAAACTCCAAGAACACTGGTGACAGCCCACTAGAGCTGGTGACACACCAGGAACACTGGTGACAGTCCACTAAAGCTGGTGACACACCAAGAACACTGGTGACAGTCTACTAGATCTGGTGACACACCAAGAACACTGGTGACAGTCCACTAGAGCTGGTGACACACCAAGAACACTGATGATAGCCCACTAGAGCTGGTGACACACCAAGAACACTGGTGACAGTCCACTAGAGCTGGTGACACACCAAGAACACTGGTGACAGTCTCCTACATCGGGTGACACACCAAGAACACTGATGACAGTCCACTAGAGCTGGTGACAGCCCACCAAAGCTGGTAACACACCAAGAACACTGGTGACAGCCCACTAGAGATGGTGACAGTCCACTAAAGCTGGTGACACACCAAGAACAATGGTGACAGTCCACTAGAGCTGGTGACACGCCAGGAATACTGGTGAAAGCCCACTACAGCTGGTGACACACCAAGAACACTGGTGACAGCCCACTAGAGCTGGTGACGCACCAAGAACACTGGTGAAAGCCCACTAGAGCTGGTGACAGCTCACTGTATCTGGTGACGCACCAAGAACACTGGTGAAAGCCCACTACAGCTGGTGACAGTCCACTAGAAGTTGTGACACACCAAGAACACTGGTGACAGCCCACTAGAGCTGGTGACAGTCCACTAGAAGGTGTGACACACCGAGAACACTGGTGACAGACCACTAGAGCTTCTGACAGTCCACTAGAGCTGGTGACACACCAAGAACATTGGAGACAGTCCAATAGAGCTGGTGACACACTAAGAACAATGGTGACAGACCACTAGAGCTGGTGACACTCCAAGAACACTGGTGACAGACCACTAGAGCTGGTGACAGTCCACTAGAGCAGGTGACACACCACGAACACTGCTAGCAGGTCACTAGAGCTGGTAACAGTCCACTAGAGCTGGTGACAGACCACTAGAGCTGGTGACAGTCCATTAGAGCTGGTGAAACACCAAGAACACTGCTGACAGGTCACTAGAGCTGGTGACAGTCCACTAGAGCTGGTGAAATACCACTAGAGCTGGTGACAGCCCACTACAGCTGGTGACACACCAGGAACACTGGTGACAGTCCACTAGAGCTGGTGACACACCAAGAACACTAGTGACAAACCACTAGAGCTGGAGACAGTCCACTAGAGCTGGTGACAAACCAAAAACACTGGTGACAGACCACTAGAGCTGGTGACACAAGAAGAACACTGGTGACAGACCACTAGAGCAGGTAACAGTCCACTAGAGCTGGTGACAGTCCAGTAGAGCTGGTGACACATCAAGAACACTAGTGACAGACCACTAGAGCTGGTGACAGTCCACTAGAAGTTGTGACACACCAAGAACACTGGTGACAGCCCACTAGAGCTGGTGACAGTCCACTAGAAGGTGTGACACACCAAGAACACTGGTGACAGACCACTAGTGCTGGTGACAGTCCACTAGAGCTGGTGACACACCAAGAACACTGGAGACAGTCCAATAGAGCTGGTGACACACCAAGAACACTGGTGACAGTCTACTAGAGCTGGTGACACACCAAGAACACTGGTGACAGTCCACTAGGTCTGGTGACACACCAAGAACACTGGTGACAGCCCACTAGATATGGTGACATTTCACTAGAGCTGGTGACACACGAAGAACACTGGTTCCAGACCACTAGAGCTGGTGACAGTTCACTAGAGCTGGTGACACACCAAGAACACTGGAGACAGTCCACTAGAGCTGGTGACACACCTAGAACACTGGTGACAGTCCATTAGAGCTGGTGACAGACCACTAGAGCTGGTGACACACCAAGAACACTGGTGACAGTCCACTCGAGCTGGTGACACACCAAGAACACTGGTGACAGACCACTAGTGCTAGTGACAGTCCACTAGTGCTGGTGACAAACCAAGAACACTGGTGACAGACCACTAGAGCTGGTGACAGCACACTAGAGCTGGTGACAGTCTACTAGAGATGGTAACACTCCAAGAACACTGGTGGCAGACCACTAGAGCTGGTGATAGTCCACTAGAGCTGGTGACAGTCCACTAGAGCTGGTGACAGCCCACTAGAGCTGGTGACATACCAATAACACTAGTGATAGACCACAAGAGCTGGTGACAGTCCACTAGAGCTGGTGACACACCAAGAACACTGGTGACAGTCCACTAAAGCTGGTGACACATCAAGAACACTGGTGACAGTCCACTAGAGCTGGTGACACTCCAAGAACACTGGTGACAGTAAACTAGAGCTGGTGGTAGTCCACTAGAGCCGGTGACAGTCCACTAAAGCTGGTGACGCACCAAGAACAATGGTGACAGTCCACTAGAGCTGGTGACACACCACGAAGACTGGTGACAGACTACTAGTGCTGGTGACAGTTCACTAGAGCTGCTGACACACCAAGAACACTGGTGACAGACCATTAGAGCTGGTGACACTCGAAGAACACTGGTGACAGCCCACTAGAGCTGGTGACACACCAAGAACACTGGTGACAGTCCACTAGAGCTGGTGACACATCAAGAACACTGATGACAGTCCACTAGAGCTGGTGACAGCCCACCAAAGCTGGTGACACACCAAGAACACTGGTGACAGTCCACTAGAGATGGTGACAGACCACTAGAGCTGGTGACACACCAAGAACAATGGTGACAGTCCACTACAGCTGGTGACACACCAGGAATACTGGTGACAGCCCACTAGAGCTAGTGACACACCAAGAACACTGGCGACAGTCCACTAGAGCTGGTGAAGCTCCGAGAACACTGGTGACTGCCCACTAGAGCTGGTGACACTCCAAGAACACTGGTGACAGACCACTTGAGTTAGTGACGCACCAAGAACTCTGGTGACAGCCCACTACAGCTGGTGACACTCCAAGAACACTGGTGAAAGCCCACTAGAGCTGGTGACGCACCAAGAACACTGGTGAAAGCCCACTAGAGCTGGTGACACACTAAGAACAATGGTGACTGACCACTAGACCTGGTGACAGTCCACTAGAACTGGTGACACTCCAAGAACACTGGTGACAGACACTAGAGCTTGTGACAGTCCACTAGAGCTGGTGACACACTATGAACGCTGGTGACAGACTACTAGAGCTGGTGACAGTCCACTAGAGCTGGTGACAGACCAATAGAGCTGGTGACAGTCCACTAGAGCTGGTGACACACTATGAACACTGGTGACAGACTACTAGAGCTGGTGACAGTCCACTAGAGCTGGTGACACACCAAGAACACTAGTGACAGACCACTAGAGCTGGAGACAGTCCACTTGAGCTGGTGACAAACCAAGAACACTGGTGACAGACCACTAGAGCTGGTGACACAAGAAGAACACTGGTGACAGACCACTAGAGCAGGTGACAGTCCACTAGAGCTGGTGACACACCAAGAACACTAGTGACAGACCAGTAGAGCTGGTGACAGTCCACAAGAAGTTGTGACACACCATAACACTGGTGACAGCCCACTAGAGCTGGTGACACACCAAGAATACTGGAGACAGTCCAATAGAGCTGGTGACACACCAAGAACACTGGAGACAGTCCAATAGAGCTGGTGACACACCAAGAACACTGGTGACAGTCTACTAGATCTGGTGACACACCAAGAACATTGGTAAAAGACCACTAGGTCTGGTGACACACCAAGAACACTGGAGACAGTCCAAAAGAGCTGGTGACACACCAAGAACACTGGTGACAGTCTACAAGAGCTGGTGACACACCAAGAACATTGGTAAAAGACCACTAGGTCTGGTGACACACCAAGAACACTGGTGACAGACCACTAGAGCTGGTGACACACGAAGAACACTGGTGCCAGACCACTAGAGCTGGTGACAGTTCACTAGAGCTGGTGACACACCAAGAACACTGGTGACAGTCTACTAGAGCTAGTGACACACCAAGAACACTGGTGACAGTCCACTAGAGATGGTGACAGACCACTAGATCTGTGACATACCAAGAACACTGGTGACAGACCACTCGAGCTGGTGACACACCAAGAACACTGGTGACAGACCACTAGAGCTAGTGACAGTCCACTAGTGCTGGTGACAAACCAAGAACACTGGTGACAGACCACTAGAGCTGGTGACAGCACACTAGAGCTGGTGACAGTCTACTAGAGATGGTAACACTCCAAGAACACTGGTGGCAGACCACTAGAGCCAGTGACAGTCCACTAGAGCTGGTGACACACTAAGAACACTGGTGACAGAACACTAGAGCTGGTGGCAGTCGACTAGAGCTGGTGACAGTCCACTAGAGCTAGTGACACACAAATAACTTTGGTGACAGACCACTAGAGCTGGTGACAGTCCACTAGAACTGGTGACAGTCCACTAGAGCTGGTGACATACCAATAACACTAGTGACAGACCACAAGAGCTGGTGACAGTCCACTAGAGCTGGTGACACACCAAGAACACTGGTGACAGACCACTAGTGCTGGTGACAGTCCACTAGAGCTGGTGACACACCAAGAACACTGGAGACAGTCCAATAGAGCTGGTGACACACCAAGAACACTGGTGACAGTCTACTAGAGCTGGTGACACACCAAGAACACTGGTGACAGTCCACTAGGTCTGGTGACACACCAAGAACACTGGTGACAGCCCACTAGATATGGTGACATTTCACTAGAGCTGGTGACACACGAAGAACACTGGTTCCAGACCACTAGAGCTGGTGACAGTTCACTAGAGCTGGTGACACACCAAGAACACTGGAGACAGTCCACTAGAGCTGGTGACACACCTAGAACACTGGTGACAGTCCATTAGAGCTGGTGACAGACCACTAGAGCTGGTGACACACCAAGAACACTGGTGACAGTCCACTCGAGCTGGTGACACACCAAGAACACTGGTGACAGACCACTAGTGCTAGTGACAGTCCACTAGTGCTGGTGACAAACCAAGAACACTGGTGACAGACCACTAGAGCTGGTGACAGCACACTAGAGCTGGTGACAGTCTACTAGAGATGGTAACACTCCAAGAACACTGGTGGCAGACCACTAGAGCTGGTGATAGTCCACTAGAGCTGGTGACAGTCCACTAGAGCTGGTGACAGCCCACTAGAGCTGGTGACATACCAATAACACTAGTGATAGACCACAAGAGCTGGTGACAGTCCACTAGAGCTGGTGACACACCAAGAACACTGGTGACAGTCCACTAAAGCTGGTGACACACCAAGAACACTGGTGACAGTCCACTAGAGCTGGTGACACACCAAGAACACTGGTGACAGTCCACTAAAGCTGGTGACACATCAAGAACACTGGTGACAGTCCACTAGAGCTGGTGACACTCCAAGAACACTGGTGACAGTAAACTAGAGCTGGTGGTAGTCCACTAGAGCCGGTGACAGTCCACTAAAGCTGGTGACGCACCAAGAACAATGGTGACAGTCCACTAGAGCTGGTGACACACCACGAAGACTGGTGACAGACTACTAGTGCTGGTGACAGTTCACTAGAGCTGCTGACACACCAAGAACACTGGTGACAGACCATTAGAGCTGGTGACACTCGAAGAACACTGGTGACAGCCCACTAGAGCTGGTGACATACCAAGAACACTGGTGACAGTCCACTAGAGCTGGTGACACATCAAGAACACTGATGACAGTCCACTAGAGCTGGTGACAGCCCACCAAAGCTGGTGACACACCAAGAACACTGGTGACAGTCCACTAGAGATGGTGACAGACCACTAGAGCTGGTGACACACCAAGAACAATGGTGACAGTCCACTACAGCTGGTGACACACCAGGAATACTGGTGACAGCCCACTAGAGCTAGTGACACACCAAGAACACTGGCGACAGTCCACTAGAGCTGGTGAAGCTCCGAGAACACTGGTGACTGCCCACTAGAGCTGGTGACACTCCAAGAACACTGGTGACAGACCACTTGAGTTAGTGACGCACCAAGAACTCTGGTGACAGCCCACTACAGCTGGTGACACTCCAAGAACACTGGTGAAAGCCCACTAGAGCTGGTGACGCACCAAGAACACTGGTGAAAGCCCACTAGAGCTGGTGACACACTAAGAACAATGGTGACTGACCACTAGACCTGGTGACAGTCCACTAGAACTGGTGACACTCCAAGAACACTGGTGACAGACACTAGAGCTTGTGACAGTCCACTAGAGCTGGTGACACACTATGAACGCTGGTGACAGACTACTAGAGCTGGTGACAGTCCACTAGAGCTGGTGACAGACCAATAGAGCTGGTGACAGTCCACTAGAGCTGGTGACACACTATGAACACTGGTGACAGACTACTAGAGCTGGTGACAGTCCACTAGAGCTGGTGACACACCAAGAACACTAGTGACAGACCACTAGAGCTGGAGACAGTCCACTTGAGCTGGTGACAAACCAAGAACACTGGTGACAGACCACTAGAGCTGGTGACACAAGAAGAACACTGGTGACAGACCACTAGAGCAGGTGACAGTCCACTAGAGCTGGTGACACACCAAGAACACTAGTGACAGACCAGTAGAGCTGGTGACAGTCCACAAGAAGTTGTGACACACCATAACACTGGTGACAGCCCACTAGAGCTGGTGACACACCAAGAATACTGGAGACAGTCCAATAGAGCTGGTGACACACCAAGAACACTGGAGACAGTCCAATAGAGCTGGTGACACACCAAGAACACTGGTGACAGTCTACTAGATCTGGTGACACACCAAGAACATTGGTAAAAGACCACTAGGTCTGGTGACACACCAAGAACACTGGAGACAGTCCAAAAGAGCTGGTGACACACCAAGAACACTGGTGACAGTCTACAAGAGCTGGTGACACACCAAGAACATTGGTAAAAGACCACTAGGTCTGGTGACACACCAAGAACACTGGTGACAGACCACTAGAGCTGGTGACACACGAAGAACACTGGTGCCAGACCACTAGAGCTGGTGACAGTTCACTAGAGCTGGTGACACACCAAGAACACTGGTGACAGTCTACTAGAGCTAGTGACACACCAAGAACACTGGTGACAGTCCACTAGAGATGGTGACAGACCACTAGATCTGTGACATACCAAGAACACTGGTGACAGACCACTCGAGCTGGTGACACACCAAGAACACTGGTGACAGACCACTAGAGCTAGTGACAGTCCACTAGTGCTGGTGACAAACCAAGAACACTGGTGACAGACCACTAGAGCTGGTGACAGCACACTAGAGCTGGTGACAGTCTACTAGAGATGGTAACACTCCAAGAACACTGGTGGCAGACCACTAGAGCCAGTGACAGTCCACTAGAGCTGGTGACACACTAAGAACACTGGTGACAGAACAC
This sequence comes from Procambarus clarkii, assembly GCF_040958095.1. NCBI lineage: Eukaryota > Metazoa > Arthropoda > Malacostraca > Decapoda > Cambaridae > Procambarus > Procambarus clarkii. Next base: position 19,848,525 of record NC_091166.1, on the reverse strand, counting down.
TAGAGCTGGTGGCAGTCGACTAGAGCTGGTGACAGTCCACTAGAGCTAGTGACACACAAATAACTTTGGTGACAGACCACTAGAGCTGGTGACAGTCCACTAGAACTGGTGACAGTCCACTAGAGCTGGTGACATACCAATAACACTAGTGACAGACCACAAGAGCTGGTGACAGTCCACTAGAGCTGGTGACACACCAAGAACACTGGTGACAGACCATTAGAGCTGGTGACCCACCAAGAACACTGGTGACAGTCCACTAAAGCTGGTGACACACCAAGAACACTGGTGACCGTCCACTAGAGCTGGTGACACTCCAAGAACACTGGTGACAGTCCACTAGAGCTGGTGACACACCACAAAAACTGGTGAAAGTCCACTAGAGCTGGTGACGCACCAAGAACAATGGTGACAGTCCACTAGAGCTGGTGACACACCACGAAGACTGGTGACAGACTACTAGTGCTGGTGACAGTTCACTAGAGCTGGTGACACACCAAGAACACTGGTGACAGACCATTAGAGCTGGTGACACTCCAAGAACACTGGTGACAGCCCACTAGAGCTGGTAACACACCAAGAACACTGGTGACAGTCCACTAGAGCTGGTGACACACCAAGAACACTGATGACAATCCACTAGAGCTGGTGACAGCCCACCAAAGCTGGTGACACACCAAGAACACTGGTGACAGTCCACTAGAGGTGGTGACAGACCACTAGAGCTGGTGACACACCAAGAACAATGGTGACAGTCCACTAGAGCTGGTGACACACCAGGAATACTGGTGACAGCCTACAAGAGCTAGTGACACACCAAGAACACTGGCGACAGTCCACTAGAGCTGGTGACGCTCCGAGAACACTGGTGACAGCCCACTAGAGCTGGTGACACTCCAAGAACACTGGTGACAGACCACTAGAGTTAGTGACGCACCAAGAACTCTGGTGACAGCCCAGTACAGCTGGTGACACTAAAAGAACACTGGTGAAAGCCCACTAGAGCTGGTGACGCACCAAGAATACTGGTGAAAGCCCACTAGAGCTGGTGACACACTAAGAACAATGGTGACTGACCACTGGAGCTGGTGACAGTCCACTAGAACTGGTGACACTCCAAGAACACTGGTGACAGACCACTAGAGCTGGTGACAGTCCACTAGAGCTGGTGACACACCAAGAAGACTGCTGGCAGGTTACTAGAGCTGGTGGCAGTCCACTAGAGCTGGTGACAGACCACTAGAGCTGGTGACAGTCCACTAGAGCTGGTGACACACTATGAACACTGGTGACAGACTACTAGAGCTGGTGACAGACCACTAGAGCTGGTGACAGTCCACTAGTGCTGGTGACAAACCAAGAACACTGGTGACAGACCACTAGAGCTGGTGACAGCACACTAGAGCTGGTGACAGTCTACTAGAGATGGTAACACTCCAAGAACACTGGTGGCAGACCACTAGAGCTGGTGATAGTCCACTAGAGCTGGTGACAGTCCACTAGAGCTGGTGACAGCCCACTAGAGCTGGTGACATACCAATAACACTAGTGATAGACCACAAGAGCTGGTGACAGTCCACTAGAGCTGGTGACACACCAAGAACACTGGTGACAGTCCACTAAAGCTGGTGACACACCAAGAACACTGGTGACAGTCCACTAAAGCTGGTGACACATCAAGAACACTGGTGACAGTCCACTAGAGCTGGTGACACTCCAAGAACACTGGTGACAGTAAACTAGAGCTGGTGACACACCACGAAAACTGGTGACAGTCCACTAGAGCTGGTGACGCACCAAGAACAATGGTGACAGTCCACTAGAGCTGGTGACACACCACGAAGGCTGGTGACAGACTACTAGTGCTGGTGACAGTTCACTAGAGCTGGTGACACACCAAGAACACTGGTGACAGACCATTAGAGCTGGTGACACTCGAAGAACACTGGTGACAGCCCACTAGAGCTGGTGACACACCAAGAACACTGGTGACAGTCCACTAGAGCTGGTGACACATCAAGAACACTGATGACAGTCCACTAGAGCTGGTGACAGCCCACCAAAGCTGGTGACACACCAAGAACACTGGTGACAGTCCACTAGAGATGGTGACAGACCACTAGAGCTGGTGACACACCAAGAACAATGGTGACAGTCCACTACAGCTGGTGACACACCAGGAATACTGGTGACAGCCCACTAGAGCTAGTGACACACCAAGAACACTGGCGACAGTCCACTAGAGCTGGTGAAGCTCCGAGAACACTGGTGACTGCCCACTAGAGCTGGTGACACTCCAAGAACACTGGTGACAGACCACTTGAGTTAGTGACGCACCAAGAACTCTGGTGACAGCCCACTACAGCTGGTGACACTCCAAGAACACTGGTGAAAGCCCACTAGAGCTGGTGACGCACCAAGAACACTGGTGAAAGCCCACTAGACCTGGTGACACACTAAGAACAATGGTGACTGACCACTAGAGCTGGTGACAGTCCACTAGAACTGGTGACACTCCAAGAACACTGGTGACAGACCACTAGAGCTTGTGACAGTCCACTAGAGCTGGTGACACACTATGAACACTGGTGACAGACTACTAGAGCTGGTGACAGTCCACTAGAGCTGGTGACAGACCAATAGAGCTGGTGACAGTCCACTAGAGCTGGTGACACACTATGAACACTGGTGACAGACTACTAGAGCTGGTGACAGTCCACTAGAGCTGGTGACACACCAAGAACACTAGTGACAGACCACTAGAGCTGGAGACAGTCCACTTGAGCTGGTGACAAGCCAAGAACACTGGTGACAGACCACTAGAGCTGGTGACACAAGAAGAACACTGGTGACAGACCACTAGAGCAGGTGACAGTCCACTAGAGCTGGTGACACACCAAGAACACTAGTGACAGACCAGTAGAGCTGGTGACAGTCCACAAGAAGTTGTGACACACCAAGAACACTGGTGACAGCCCACTAGAGCTGGTGACACACCAAGAACACTGGAGACAGTCCAATAGAGCTGGTGACACACCAAGAACACTGGAGACAGTCCAAAAGAGCTGGTGACACACCAAGAACACTGGTGACAGTCTACTAGAACTGGTGACACACCAAGAACATTGGTAAAAGACCACTAGGTCTGGTGACACACCAAGAACACTGGAGACAGTCCAAAAGAGCTGGTGACACACCAAGAACACTGGTGACAGTCTACAAGAGCTGGTGACACACCAAGAACATTGGTAAAAGACCACTAGGTCTGGTGACACACCAAGAACACTGGTGACAGACCACTAGAGCTGGTGACACACGAAGAACACTGGTGCCAGACCACTAGAGCTGGTGACAGTTCACTAGAGCTGGTGACACACCAAGAACACTGGTGACAGTCTACTAGAGCTAGTGACACACCAAGAACACTGGTGACAGTCCACTAGAGATGGTGACAGACCACTAGATCTGTGACATACCAAGATCACTGGTGACAGACCACTCGAGCTGGTGACACACCAAGAACACTGGTGACAGACCACTAGAGCTAGTGACAGTCCACTAGTGCTGGTGACAAACCAAGAACACTGGTGACAGACCACTAGAGCTGGTGACACACCAAGAACACTGCTGGCAGGTTACTAGAGCTGGTGGCAGTCCACTAGAGCTGGTGACAGACCACTAGAGCTGGTGACAGTCCACTAGAGCTGGTGACACACTATGAACACTGGTGACAGACTACTAGAGCTGGTGATAGTCCACTAGAGCTGGTGACACACCAAGAACACTAGTGACAGACCACTAGAGCAGGAGACAGTCCACTTGAGCTGGTGACAAACCAAGAACACTGGTGACAGACCACTAGAGCTGGTGACACAAGAAGAACACTGGTGACAGACCACTAGAGCAGGTGAGAGTCCACTAGAGCTGGTGACACACCAAGAACACTAGTGACAGACCAGTAGAGCTGGTGACAGTCCACAAGAAGTTGTGACACACCAAGAACACTGGTGACAGCCCACTAGAGCTGGTGACACACCAAGAACACTGGAGACAGTCCAATAGAGCTGGTGACACACCAAGAACACTGGAGACAGTCCAATAGAGCTGGTGACACACCAGGAACACTGGTGACAGTCTACTAGAACTGGTGACACACCAAGAACATTGGTAAAAGACCACTAGGTCTGGTGACACACCAAGAACACTGGAGACAGTCCAAAAGAGCTGGTGACACACCAAGAACACTGGTGACAGTCTACTAGAGCTGGTGACACACCAAGAACATTGGTAAAAGACCACTAGGTCTGGTGACACACCAAGAACACTGGTGACAGACCACTAGAGCTGGTGGCACACGAAGAACACTGGTGCCAGACCACTAGAGCTGGTGACAGTTCACTAGAGCTGGTGACACACCAAGAACACTGGTGACAGTCTACTAGAGCTAGTGACACACCAAGAACACTGGTGACAGTCCACTAGAGATGGTGACAGACCACTAGAGCTGGTGACATACCAAGAACACTGGTGACAGACCACTCGAGCTGGTGACACACCAAGAACACTGGTGACAGACCACTAGAGCTAGTGAGAGTCCACTAGTGCTGGTGACAAACCAAGAACACTGGTGACAGACCACTAGAGCTGGTGACAGCACACTAGAGCTGGTGACAGTCTACTAGAGATGGTAACACTCCAAGAACACTGGTGGCAGACCACTAGAGCTAGTGACAGTCCACTAGAGCTGGTGACACACTAAGAACACTGGTGACAGAACACTAGAGCTGGTGGCAGTCCACTAGAGCTGGTGACAGTCCACTAGAGCTAGTAACACACAAATAACTTTGGTGACAGACCACTAGAGCTGGTGACAGTCCACTAGAGCTGGTGACAGTCCACTAGAGCTGGTGACATACCAATAACACTAGTGACAGACCACAAGAGCTGGTGACAGTCCACTAGAGCTGGTGACACACCAAGAACACTGGTGACAGTCCACTAAACCTGGTGACACACCAAGAACACTGGTGACAGACCACTAGAGCTGGTGACACACCAAGAACACTGGTGACAGTCCACTAAAGCTGGTGACACACCAAGAACACTGGTGACAGTCCACTAGAGCTGGTGACACTCCAAGAACACTGGTGACAGTCCACTAGAGCTGGTGACACACCACGAAAACTGGTGACAGTCCACTAGAGCTCGTGACGCACCAAGAACAATGGTGACAGTCCACTAGAGCTGGTGACACACCACGAAGACTGGTGACAGACTACTAGTGCTGGTGACAGTTCACTAGAGCTGGTGACACACCAAGAACACTGGTGACAGACCATTAGAGCTGGTGACACTCCAAGAACACTGGTGACAGCCCACTAGAGCTGGTGACACACCAAGAACACTGGTGACAGTCCACTAGAGCTGGTGACACACCAAGAACACTGATGACAGTCCACTAGAGCTGGTGACAGCCCACCAAAGCTGGTGACACACCAAGAACACTGGTGACAGTCCACTAGAGGTGGTGACAGACCACTAGAGCTGGTGACACACCAAGAACAATGGTGACAGTCCACTAGAGCTGGTGACACACCAGGAATACTGGTGACAGCCCACAAGAGCTAGTGACACACCAAGAACACTGGCGACAGTCCACTAGAGCTGGTGACGCTCCGAGAACACTGGTGACAGCCCACTAGAGCTGGTGACACTCCAAGAACACTGGTGACAGACCACTAGAGTTAGTGACGGACCAAGAACTCTGGTGACAGCCCAGTACAGCTGGTGACACTATAAGAACACTGGTGAAAGCCCACTAGAGCTGGTGACGCACCAAGAATACTGGTGAAAGCCCACTAGAGCTGGTGACACACTAAGAACAATGGTGACTGACCACTAGAGCTGGTGACAGTCCACTAGAACTGGTGACACTCCAAGAACACTGGTGACAGACCACTAGAGCTGGTGACAGTCCACTAGAGCTGGTGACACACCAAGAACACTGCTGGCAGGTTACTAGAGCTGGTGGCAGTCCACTAGAGCTGGTGACAGACCACTAGAGCTGGTGACAGTCCACTAGAGCTGGTGACACACTATGAACACTGGTGACAGACTACTAGAGCTGGTGAGAGTCAACTAGAGCTGGTGACCCTCCAAGAACACTATTGACAGACCACTAGAGCTGGAGACAGTCCACTTGAGCTGGTGACAAACCAAGAACACTGGTGACAGAGCACTAGAGCTGGTGACACAAGAAGAACACTGGTGACAGACCACTAGAGCAGGTGAAAGTCCACTAGAGCTGGTGACACACTAAGAACACTGGTGACAGTCCACTAAAGCTGGTGACACACCAAGAACACTGGAGACAGGCCAATAGAGCTGGTGACACATCAAGAACACTGGAGACAGTCCAATAGAGCTGGTGACACACCAAGAACACTGGTGACAGTCTACTAGAGCTGGTGACACACCAAGAACATTGGTAAAAGACCACTAGGTCTGGTGACACACCAAGAACACTGGAGACAGTCCAAAAGAGCTGGTGACACACCAAGAACACTGGTGACAGTCTACTAGAGCTGGTGACACACCAAGAACATTGGTAAAAGACCACTAGGTCTGGTGACACACCAAGAACACTGGTGACAGACCACTAGAGCTGGTGACACACGACGAACACTGGTGCCAGACTACTAGAGCTGGTGACAGTTCACTAGAGCTGGTGACACACCAAGAACACTGGTGACAGTCTACTAGAGCTGATGACACACCAAGAACACTGGTGACAGTCCACTAGAGATGGTGACAGACCACTAGAGCTGGTGACTTACCAAGTACACTGGTGACAGACCACTCGAGCTGGTGACACACCAAGAACACTGGTGACAGACCACTAGAGCTAGTGACAGTCCACTAGTGCTGGTGACAAACCAAGAACACTGGTGACAGACCACTAGAGCTGGTGACAGCACACTAGAGCTGGTGACAGTCTACTAGAGATGGTAACACTCCAAGAACACTGGTGGCAGACCACTAGAGCTAGTGACAGTCCACTAGAGCTGGTGACACACTAAGAACACTGGTGACAGAACACTAGAGCTGGTGGCAGTCCACTAGAGCTGGTGACAGACCACTAGAGCTGGTGACACACAAATAACTTTGGTGACAGAACACTAGAGCTGGTGACAGTCCACTAGAGCTGGTGACAGTCCACTAGAGCTGGTGACTCTCCAATAACACTAGTGACAGACCACAAGAGCTGGTGACAGTCCACTAGAGCTGGTGACACACTAAGAACACTGGTGACAGTCCACTAAAGCTGGTGACACACCAAGAACACTGGTGACAGACCACTAGAGCTGGTGACAGACCACTAGAGCTGGTGACACTCCAAGAACACTGGTGACAGGCCACTAGAGCTGGTGACAGTCCACTAGAGCTGGTGACACACCAAGAACACTAGTGACAGGTCACTAGAGCTGGTGACAGTCCACTAGAGCTGGTGACACTCCAAGAACACTGCTGACAGGTCACTAGAGCTGGTGACAGTCCACTAGAGCTGGTGACAGACCACTAGAGCTGGTGACAGTCCACTATAGCTGGTGACACACTATGAACACTGGTGATAGACTATTAGAGCTGGTGACAGTCCACTAGAGCTGGTGACACACCAAGAACACTAGTGGCAGACCACTAGAGCTGGAGACAGTCCACTAGAGCTGGTGACAAACCAAGAGCACTGGTGACAGACCACTAGAGCTGGTGACACAAGAAGAACACTGGTGACAGACCACTAGAGCAGGTGACAGTCCACTAGAGCTGATGACAGTCCAGAAGAGCTGGTGACACACCAAGAACACTAGTGACAGACCACTAGAGCTGGTGACAGAACACTAGAGCTGGTGACAGTCTACTAGAGATGGTAACACTCCAAGAACACTGGTGGCAGACCACTAGAGCTGGTGACAGTCCACTAGAGCTGGTGACACACTAAGAACACTGGTGACAGAACACTAGAGCTGGTGACAGTCCACTAGAGCTGGTGACAGTCCACTAGAGCTGGTGACAGTCCACTAGAGCTGGTGACAGTCCACTAGAGCTGGTGACATACCAATAACACTAGTGACAGACCACAAGAGCTGGTGACAGTCCACTAGACCTGGTGATACACCAAGAACACTGGTGACAGTCCACTAAAGCTGGTGACACACCATGAACACTGGTGACAGTCCACTAGATCAGGTGACACACCAAGAACACTGGTGACAGACCACTAGAACTGGTGACACACCAAGAACACTGGTCATAGACCACTAGAACTGGTGACACACCAAGAACACTGGTGACAGCCCACTAGAGCTGGTGACACACCAAGAACACTGGTGACAGTCCACTAGAGCTGGTGACACGCCAATAACACTGGTGACAGTCCACTAGAGCTGGTGACACACCACGAAGACTGGTGACAGACCACTAGTGCTGGTGACACACCAAGAACACTGGTGACAGTCCACAAAAGCTGGTGACACACCAAGAACACTGGTGACAGTCCACTAAAGCTGGTGACACACCAAGAACACTGGTGACAGTCCACTAGAGCTGGTGACACTCCAAGAACACTGGTGACAGTCCACTAGAGCTGGTGACACACCACGAAAACTGGTGACAGTCCACTAGAGCAGGTGACGCACCAAGAACAATGGTGACAGTCCACTAGAGCTGGTGACACACCACGAAGACTGGTGGCAGACCTCTAGTGCTGGTGACAGTTCACTAGAGCTGGTGACACACCAAGAACACTGGTGACAGACCATTAGAGCTGGTGACACTCCAAGAACACTGGTGACAGCCCACTAGAGCTGGTGACACACCAAGAACACTGGTGACAGTCCACTAGAGCTGGTGACACACCAAGAACACTGATGACAGTCCACTAGAGCTGGTGACAGCCCACCAAAGCTGGTGACACACCAAGAACACTGGTGACACTCCACTAGAGATGGTGACAGACCACTAGAGCTGGTGACACACCAAGAACAATAGTGACAGTCCACTAGAGCTGGTGACACACCAGGAATACTGGTGATAGCCCACTAGAGCTAGTGACACACCAAGAACATTGGTAAAAGACCACTAGGTTTGGTGACACACCAAGAACACTGGTGACAGACCACTAGAGCTGGTGACACACCAAGAACAATGGTGCCAGACTACTAGAGATGGTAACAGACCACTAGAGCTGGTGACACACCAAGAACACTGGAGACAGGCCAATAGATCTGGTGACACACCAAGAACACTGGAGACAGTCCAATAGAGCTGGTGACACACCAAGAACACTGGTGACAGTCTACTAGAGCTGGTGACACACCAAGAACATTGGTAAAAGACCACTAGGTCTGGTGACACACCAAGAACACTGGAGACAGTCCAAAAGAGCTGGTGACACACCAAGAACACTGGTGACAGTCTACTAGAGCTGGTGACACACCAAGAACATTTGTAAAAGACCACTAGGTCTGGTGACACACCAAGAACACTGGTGACAGACTACTAGAGCTGGTGACACACGAAGAACACTGGTGCCAGACTACTAGAGCTGATGACACACCAAGAACACTGGTGACAGTCCACTAGAGATGGTGACAGACCACTAGAGCTGGTGACATACCAAGAACACTGGTGACAGACCACTCGAGCTGGTGACACACCAAGAACACTGGTGACAGACCACTAGAGCTAGTGACAGTCCACTAGTGCTGGTGACAAACCAAGAACACTGGTGACAGACCACTAGAGCTGGTGACAGCACACTAGAGCTGGTGACAGTCTACTAGAGATGGTAACACTCCAAGAACACTGGTGGCAGACCACTAGAGCTAGTGACAGTCCACTAGAGCTGGTGACACACTAAGAACACTGGTGACAGAACACTAGAGCTGGTGGCAGTCCACTAGAGCTGGTGACAGTCCACTAGAGCTGGTGACACACAAATAACTTTGGTGACAGAACACTAGAGCTGGTGACAGTCCACTAGAGCTGGTGACAGTCCACTAGAGCTGGTGACTCTCCAATAACACTAGTGACAGACCACAAGAGCTGGTGACAGTCCACTAGAGTTGGTGACACACCAAGAGCACTGGTGACAGTCCACTAAAGCTGGTGACAGACCACTAGAGCTGGTGACAGACCACTAGAGCTGGTGACAGACCACTAGAGCTGGTGACACTCCAAGAACACTGGTGATAGGCCACTAGAGCTGGTGACAGTCCACTAGAGCTGGTGACACACCAAGAACACTAGTGACAGGTCACTAGAGCTGGTGACAGTCCACTAGAGCTGGTTACACTCCAAGAACACTGCTGACAGGTCACTAGAGCTGGTGACAGTCCACTAGAGCTGGTGACAGACCACTAGAGCTGGTGACAGTCCACTAGACCTGGTGACACACTATGAACACTGGTGATAGACTACTAGAGCTGGTGACAGTCCACTAGAGCTGGTGACACACCAAGAACACTAGTGACAGACCACTAGAGCTGGAGACAGTCCACTAGAGCTGGTGACAAACCAAGAACACTGGTGACAGACCACTAGAGCTGGTGACACAAGAACACTGGTGACAGACCACTAGAGCAGGTGACAGTCCACTAGAGCTGGTGACAGTCCAGAAGAGCTGGTGACACACCAAGAACACTAGTGACAGACCACTAGAGCTGGTGACAGCACACTAGAGCTGGTGACAGTCTACTAGAGATGGTAACACTCCAAGAACACTGGTGGCAGACCACTAGAGCTGGTGACAGTCCACTAGAGCTGGTGACACACTAAGAACACTGGTGACAGAACACTAGAGCTGGTGACAGTCCACTAGAGCTGGTTACAGTCCACTAGAGCTGGTGACAGTCCACTAGAGCTGGTGACAGTCCACTAGAGCTGGTGACATACCAATAACACTAGTGACAGACCACAAGAGCTGGTGACAGTCCACTAGAGCTGGTTATACACCAAGAACACTGGTGACAGTCCACTAAAGCTGGTGACACACCATGAACACTGGTGACAGTCCACTAGATCTGGTGACACACCAAGAACACTGGTGACAGACCACTAGAACTGGTGACACACCAAGAACACTGGTGACAGACCACTAGAACTGGTGACACACCAAGAACACTGGTGACAGCCCACTAGAGCTGGTGACACACCAAGAACACTGGTGACAGTCCACTAGAGCTGGTGACACGCCAAGAACACTGGTGACAGTCCACTAGAGCTGGTGACACACCACGAACAATGGTGACAGTCCACTAGAGCTGGTGATGCAACAAGAACATTGGTGACAGTCCACTAGAGCTGGTGACACACCACGAAGACTGGTGACAGACCACTAGTGCTGGTGACACACCAAGAACACTGGTGACAGTCCACTAAAGCTGGTGACACACCAAGAACACTGGTGACAGTCCACTAGAGCTGGTGACACACCAAGAACACTGGTGACAGTCCACTAAAGCTGGTGACACACCAAGAACACTGGTGACAGTCCACTAGAGCTGGTGACACTCCAAGAACACTGGTGACAGTCCACTAGAGCTGGTGACACACCACGAAAACTGGTGACAGTCCACTAGAGCAGGTGACGCACCAAGAACAATGGTGACAGTCCACTAGAGCTGGTGACACACCACGAAGACTGGTGGCAGACCTCTAGTGCTAGTGACAGTTCACTAGAGCTGGTGACACACCAAGAACACTGGTGACAGACCATTAGAGCTGGTGACACACCATGAACACTGATGACAGTCCACTAGAGCTGGTGACAGCCCACCAAAGCTGGTGACACACCAAGAACACTGATGACAGTCCACTAGAGCTGGTGACAGCCCACCAAAGCTGGTGACACACCAAGAACACTGGTGACATTCCACTAGGGATGGTGACAGACCACTAGAGCTGGTGACACACCAAGAGCAATGGTGACAGTCCACTAGAGCTGGTGACACACCACGAAGACTGGTGGCAGACCTCTAGTGCTGGTGACAGTTCACTAGAGCTGGTGACACACCAAGAACACTGGTGACAGCCCACTAGAGCTGGTGACACACCATGAACACTGATGACAGTCCACTAGAGCTGGTGACAGCCCACCAAAGCTGGTGACACACCAAGAACACTGATGACAGTCCACTAGAGCTGGTGACAGCCCACCAAAGCTGGTGACACACCAAGAACACTGGTGACACTCCACTAGAGATGGTGACAGACCACTAGAGCTGGTGACACACCAAGAACAATGGTGACAGTCCACTAGAGCTGGTGACACACCAGGAATACTGGTGACAGCCCACTAGAGCTAGTGACACACCAAGAACATTGGTAAAAGACCACTAGGTCTGGTGACACACCAAGAACACTGGTGACAGACCACTAGAGCTGGTGACACACCAAGAACACTGGTGACAGTCCACTAGAGATGGTGACAGACCACTAGAGCTGGTGACATACCAAGAACACTGGTGACAGACCACTCGAGCTGGTGACACACCAAGAACACTGGTGACAGACCACTAGAGCTAGTGACAGTCCACTAGTGCTGGTGACAAACCACGAACACTGGTGACAGACCACTAGAGCTGGTGACAGCACACTTGAGCTGGTGACAGTCTACTAGAGATGGTAACACTCCAAGAACACTGGTGGCAGACCACTAGAGCTAGTGACAGTCCACTAGAGCTGGTGACACACTAAGAACACTGGTGACAGAACACTAGAGCTGTTGGCAGTCCACTAGAGCTGGTGACAGTCCACTAGAGCTGGTGACACACAAATAACTTTGGTGACAGACCACTAGAGCTGGTGACAGTCCACTAGAGCTGGTGACAGTCCACTAGAGCTGGTGACATACCAATAACACTAGTGACAGACCACAAGAGCTGGTGACAGTCCACTAGAGCTGGTGACACACCAAGAACACTGGTGACAGTCCACTAAAGCTGGTGACACACCAAGAACACTGGTGACAGACCACTAGAGCTGGTGACAGACCACTAGAGCTGGTGACACTCCAAGAACACTGGTGACAGTCCACTAGAGCTGGTGACACACCAAGAACACTGGTGACAGTCCACTAAAGCTGGTGACACACCAAGAACACTGGTGACAGACCACTAGAACTGGTGACACACGAAGAACACTGGTGACAGCCTACTAAAGCTGGTGACACACCAAGAAAACTGGTGACAGACCACTAGAGCTGGTGACACTCCAAGAACACGGTGACAGTCCATTAGAGCTTGTGACACACCACGAAAACTGGTGACAGTCCACTAGAGCTGGTGACGCACCAAGAACATTGGTGACAGTCCATTAGAGCTGGTGACACACCATGAAGACTGGTGACAGACCACTAGTGCTGGTGACAGTTCACTAGAGCTGGTGACACACCAAGAACACTGGTGACAGCCCACTAGAGCTAGTGACACTCCAAGAACACTGGTGACAGCCCACTAGAGCTGGTGACACACCAAGAACACTGGTGACAGTCCACTAGAGCTGGTGACATACCAAGAACACTGATGACAGTTCACTAGAGCTGGTGACAGCCCACCAAAGCTGGTGACACACCAAGAACACTGGTGACAGTCCACTAGAGCTGGTGACACACCAGGAATACTGGTGACAGCCTACTAGAGCGGGTAACTCTCCAAGAACACTGGCGACAGTCCACTAGAGCTGGTGACGCTCCGAGAACACTGGTGACAGACCACTAGAGCTGGTGACAGTTCACTAGAGCTGGTGACACACCAAGAACACTGGTGACAGACCACTAGAGCTGGTGACAGTTCACTAGAGCTGGTGACACACCAAGAACACTGGAGACAGTCCAATAGAGCTGGTGATACACCAAGAACACTGGTGACAGTCTACTAGAGCTGGTGACACACCAAGAACATTGGTAAAAGACCACTAGGTCTGGTGACACACCAAGAACACTGGAGACAGTCCAAAAGAGCTGGGGACACACCAAGAACACTGGTGACAGTCTACTAGAGCTGGTGACACACCAAGAACATTAGTAAAAGACCACTAGGTCTGGTGACACACCAAGAACACTGGTGACAGACCACTAGAGCTGGTGACACACGAAGAATACTGGTGCCAGACAACTAGAGCTAGTGACAGTTCACTAGAGCTGGTGACACACCAAGAACACTGGTGACAGTCTACTAGAGCTGGTGACACACCAAGAACACTGGTGACAGTCCACTAGAGATGGTGTCAGACCACTAGAGCTGGTGACATACCAAGAACACTGGTGACAGACCACTCGAGCTGGTGACACACCACGAACACTGGTGACAGACCACTACAGCTAGTGACAGTCCACTAGTGCTGGTGACAAACCAAGAACACTGGTGACAGACCACTAGAGCTGGTGACAGCAGACTAGAGCTGGTGACAGTCTACTAGAGATGGTAACACTCCACGAACACTGGTGGCAGACCACTAGAGCTAGTGACAGTCCAATAGAGCTGGTGACACACTAAGAACACTGGTGACAGAACACTAGGGCTGTTGGCAGTCAACTAGAGCTGGTGACAGTCCACTGGAGCTGGTGACACACAAATAACTTTGGTGACAGAACACTAGAGCTGGTGACAGTCCACTAGAGCTGGTGACAGTCCACTAGAGCTGGTGACATACCAATAACACTAGTGACAGACCACAAGAGCTGGTGACAGTCCACTAGAGCTGGTGACACACCAAGAACACTGGTGACAGTCCACTAAAGCTGGTGACACACCAAGAACACTGGTGACAGACCACTAGAGCTGGTGACAGACCACTAGAGCTGGTGACACTCCAAGAACACTGGTGACAGTCCACTAGAGCTGGTGACACACCAAGAACACTGGTGACAGTCCACTAGAGCTGGTGACACACCAAGAACACTGGTGACAGTCCACTAAAGCTGGTGACACACCAAGAACACTGGTGACAGACCACTAGAACTGGTGACACACCAAGAACACTGGTGACAGCCCACTAAAGCTGGTGACACACCAAGAAAACTCGTGACAGACCACTAGAGCTGGTGACACTCCAAGAACACTGGTAACTGCCCACTAGAGCTGGTGAGACTCCAAGAACCCTGGTGACAGTCCATTAGAGCTTGTGACTCACCACGAAAACTGGAGACAGTCCACTAGAGCTGGTGACGCACGAAGAACAATGGTGACAGTCCACTAGAGCTGGTGACACACCACGAAGACTGGTGACAGACCACTAGTGCTGGTGACAGTTCACTAGAGCTAGTGACACACCAAGAACACTGGTGACAGACCACTAGAGCTAGTGACACACCAAGAACACTGGTGACAGACCATTAGAGCTGGTGACACTCCAAGAACACTGGTGACAGCCCACTAGAGCTGGTGACACACCAAGAACACTGGTGACAGTCCACTAGAGCTGGTGACACACCAAGAACACTGATGACAGTCCACTAGAGCTGGTGACAGCCCACCAAAGCTGGTGACACACCAAGAACACTGGTGACAGTCCACTAGAGCTGGTGACACACCAGGAATACTGGTGACAGCCTACTATAGCAGGTAACTCTCCAAGAACACTGGCGGCAGTCCACTAGAGCTGGTGACACTCCGAGAACACTGGTGACAGCCCACTAGAGCTGGTGACACTCCAAGAACACTGGTGACAGACCACTAGAGCTGGTGACAGTTTACTAGAGCTGGTGACACACCAAGAACACTGGTGACAGACCACTAGAGCTGGTGACAGTTCACTAGAGCTGGTGACACACCAAGAACACTGGTGACAGCCCACTAGAGCTAGTGACACACCAAGAACACTGGTGACAGACCATTAGAGCTGGTGACACTCCAAGAACACTGGTGACAGCCCACTAGAGCTGGTGACAGTCCACTTGAGCTGGTGACAGACCACTAGACCTGGTGACAGTCCACTAGAGCTGGTGACAGACCACTAGAGCTGGTGACAGTCCACTAGAGCTGGTGACACACTATGAACACTGGTGACATACTACTAGAGCTCGTGACAGTCCACTAGAGCTGGTGACACACCAAGAACACTAGTGACAGACCACTAGAGCTGGAGACAGTCCACTAGAGCTGGTGACAAACCAAGAACACTGGTGACAGACCACTAGAGCTGGTAACACAAGAAGAAGACTGGTGACAGACCACTAGAGCAGGTGACAGTCCAATAGAGCTGGTGACAGTCCAGTAGAGCTGGTGACACACCAAGAACACTAGTGACAGACCACTAGAGCTGGTGACAGTCCACTAGAAGTTGTGACACACCAAGAACACTGGTGACAGCCCACTAGAGCTGGTGACACACCAAGAACACTGGTGACAGCCCACTAGAGCTGGTGACACACCAAGAACACTGGAGACAGTCCAATAGAGCTGGTGACACAATAAGAACACTGGTGACAGTCTACTAGAGCTGGTGATACACCAAGAACATTGGTAAAAGACCACTAGGTCTGGTGACACACCAAGAACACTGGTGACAGACCACTAGAGCTGATAACAGTCCACTAGAGCTGGTGACACACGAAGAACACTGGTGCCAGACCACTAGAGCTGGTGACAGTTCACTAGAGCTGGTGACACACCAAGAACACTGGTGACAGTAAACTAGAGCTGGTGACACACCAAGAACACTGGTGACAGTCCTCTAGAGCTGGTGACAGTAAACTAGAGCTGGTGACACACCAAGAACACTGGTGACAGTCCACTAGAGCTGGTGACAGACCACTAGAGCTGGTGACAAACCAAGAACACTGGTGACAGACCACTCGAGCTGGTGACACACCAAGAACACTGGTGACAGACCACTAGAGCTAGTGACAGTCCACTAGAGCTGGTGACAAACCAAGAACACTGGTGACAGACCACTAGAGCTGGTGACAGCACACTAGAGCTGGTGACAGTCTTCTAGAGATGGTAACACTCCAAGAACACTGGTGACAGACCACTAGAGCTGGTGACAGTCCACTAGAGCTGGTGACACACTAAGAACACTGGTGTCAGAACACTAGAGCTGGTGACAGTCCACTAGAGCTGGTGGCAGTCCACTAGAGCTGGTGACACACCAATAACACTGGTGACAGAACACTAGAGCTGGGGACAGTCTACTAGAGCTGGTGACAGTCCACTAGAGCTGGTGACACACCAATAACACTGGTGACAGACCACAAGAGTTGGTGACAGTCCACTAGAGCTGGTGACACACCAAGAACACTGGTGACAGTCCACTAAAGCTGGTGACACACCAAGAACACTGGTGACAGTCCACTAGATCTGGTGACACACCAAGAACACTGGTGACAGTCCACTAGAGCTGGTGACACACCAAGAACACTGGTGACAGCCTACTAGAGCTGGTGATACTCCAAGAACACTGGTGACAGACCACTAGAACTGGTGACACACCAAGAACACTGGTGACAGCCCACTAAACCTGGTGACACACCAAGAAAACTGATGACAGACCACTAGAGCTGGTAACACTCTAATAAGACTGGTGACAGCCCACTAGAGCTGGTGACACTCCAAGAACACTGGTGACAGTCCACTTAAGCTGGTGACACACCAAGAACACTGGTGACAGTCCACTTAAGCTGGTGACACACCAATAACACTGGTGACAGACCACAAGAGCTGGTGACGCACCAAGAACACTGGTGACAGTCAACTAGAGCTGGTGACACACCAAGAACACTGGTGACAGACCACTAGAGCTGGTGACAGTTCACTAGAGCTGGTGACACACCAAGAACACTGGTGAAAGACCATTAGAGCTGGTGACAGTTCACTAGAGCTGGTGACACACCAAGAACACTGGTGACAGACCATTAGAGCTGGTGACACTCCAAGAACACTGGTGACAGCCCACTAGAGCTGGTGACACACAAAGAACACTGGTGACAGTCCATTAGAGCTTGTGACACACCATGAACACTGGTGACAGTCCACTTAAGCTGGTGACACACCAAGAACACTGATGACAGTCCACTAGAGCTGGTGACAGCCCACCAAAGCTGGTGACACACTAATAACAATGATCAAAGCTCAATAGAGCTGGTGACACTCCAAGGACACTGGTGATAGTCCACTAGAGCTGGTGACAGACCACTAAAGCTGGTGACACACCAAGAACAATGGTGACAGTCCACTAGAGCTGGTGACACACCAGGAATACTGGTGACAGCCTACTAGAGCGGGTAACTCTCCATGAACACTGGCGAGAGTCCACTAGAGCTGGTGACGCTCCGAGAACACTGGTGACAGCCCACTAGAGCTGGTGACACTCAAAGAACACTGGTGACAGACCACTAGAGCTACTGACACACCAAGAACACTGGTGACAGCCCACTAGAGCTTGTGACACTCCAAGAACACTGGTGACAGTCCACTAGAGCTGGTGACAGACCACTAAAGCTGGTGACACACCAAGAACACTGGTGAAAGACCACTAGAGCTGGTGACACACTAAGAACAATGGTGACAGACCACTAGAGCTGGTGACAGTCCACTAGAACTTGTGACACTCCAAGAACACTGGTGACAGACCACTAGAGCTGGTGACAGTCCACTAGAGCTGGTGACACACCAAGAACACTGCTGACAGGTCACTAGAGCTGGTGACAGTCCACTAGAGCTGGTGACAGACCACTAGAGCTGGTGACAGTCCACTAGAGCTGGTGACACACTATGAAAACTGGTGACAGACTATTAGAGCTGGTGACAGTCCACTAGAGCTGATGACAGTCCACTAGAGCTGGTGACACACCAAGAACACTAGTGACAGACCACTAGAGCTGGTGACAGTCCACTAGAGCTGGTGACAAACCAAGAACACGGGTGACAGACCACTAGAGCTGGCGACACACCAAGAACACTGGGGACAGACCACTAGAACTGGTGACACACCAAGAACACTGGTGACAGCCCACTAAAGCTGGTGACACACCAAGAAAACTGGTGACAGACCACTAGAGCTGGTGACACACCAAGAACCCTGGTGACAGTCCATTAGAGCTTGTGACACACCACGAAAACTGGTGACAGTCCACTAGAGCTGGTGACGCACCAAGAACATTGGTGACAGTCCACTAGAGCTGGTGACACACCACGAAGACTGGTGACAGACCACTAGTGCTGGTGACAGTTCACTAGAGCTGGTGACACACCAAGAACACTGGTGACAGCCCACTAGAGCTAGTGACACACCAAGAACACTGGTGACAGACCATTAGAGCTGGTGACACTCCAAGAACACTGGTGACAGCCCACTAGAGCTGGTGACACACCAAGAACACTGGTGACAGTCCACTAGAGCTGGTGACACACCAAGAACACTGATGACAGTCCAATAGAGCTGGTGACAGCCCACCAAAGCTGGTGACACACCAAGAACACTGGTGACAGTCCACTAGAGCTGGTGACACACCAGGAATACTGGTGACAGCCTACTAGAGCGGGTAACTCTCCAAGAACACTGGCGGCAGTCCACTAGAGCTGGTGACGCTCCGAGAACACTGGTGACAGACCACTAGAGCTGGTGACACTCCAAGAACACTGGTGACAGACCACTAGAGCTGGTGACAGTTTACTAGAGCTGGTGACACACCAAGAACACTGGTGACAGACCACTAGAGCTGGTGACAGTTCACTAGAGCTGGTGACACACCAAGAACACTGGTGACAGCCCACTAGAGCTAGTGACACACCAAGAACACTGGTGACAGTCCATTAGAGCTGGTGACACTCCAAGAACACTGGTGACAGCCCACTAGAGCTGGTGACAGTCCACTTGAGCTGGTGACAGACCACTAGACCTGGTGACAGTCCACTAGAGCTGGTGACAGACCACTAGACCTGGTGACAGTCCACTAGAGCTGGTGACAGACCACTAGAGCTGGTGACAGTCCACTAGAGCTGGTGACACACTATGAACACTGGTGACATACTACTAGAGCTCGTGACAGTCCACTAGAGCTGGTGACACACCAAGAACACTAGTGACAGACCACTAGAGCTGGAGACAGTCCACTAGAGCTGGTGACAAACCAAGAACACTGGTGACAGACCACTAGAGCTGGTAACACAAGAAGAAGACTGGTGACAGACCACTAGAGCAGGTGACAGTCCAATAGAGCTGGTGACAGTCCAGTAGAGCTGGTGACACACCAAGAACACTAGTGACAGACCACTAGAGCTGGTGACAGTCCACTAGAAGTTGTGACACACCAAGAACACTGGTGACAGCCCACTAGAGCTGGTGACACACCAAGAACACTGGTGACAGCCCACTAGAGCTGGTGACACACCAAGAACACTGGAGACAGTCCAATAGAGCTGGTGACACACCAAGAACACTGGTGACAGTCTACTAGAGCTGGTGATACACCAAGAACATTGGTAAAAGACCACTAGGTCTGGTGACACACCAAGAACATTGGTGACAGACCACTAGAGCTGATAACAGTCCACTAGAGCTGGTGACACACGAAGAACACTGGTGCCAGACCACTAGAGCTGGTGACAGTTCACTAGAGCTGGTGACACACCAAGAACACTGGTGACAGTAAACTAGAGCTGGTGACACACCAAGAACACTGGTGACAGTCCTCTAGAGCTGGTGACAGTAAACTAGAGCTGGTGACACACCAAGAACACTGGTGACAGTCCACTAGAGCTGGTGACAGACCACTAGAGCTGGGGACAAACCAAGAACACTGGTGACAGACCACTCGAGCTGGTGACACACCAAGAACACTGGTGACAGACCACTCGAGCTGGTGACACACCAAGAACACTGGTGACAGTCCACTAGAGCTGGTGACACACTAAGAACACTGGTGTCAGAACACTAGAGCTGGTGACAGTCCACTAGAGCTGGTGGCAGTCCACTAGAGCTGGTGACACACCAATAACACTGGTGACAGAACACTAGAGCTGGGGACAGTCTACTAGAGCTGGTGACAGTCCACTAGAGCTGGTGACACACCAATAACACTGGTGACAGACCACAAGAGTTGGTGACAGTCCACTAGAGCTGGTGACACACCAAGAACACTGGTGACAGTCCACTAAAGCTGGTGACACACCAAGAACACTGGTGACAGTCCACTAGATCTGGTGACACACCAAGAACACTGGTGACAGTCCACTAGAGCTGGTGACACACCAAGAACACTGGTGACAGCCTACTAGAGCTGGTGATACTCCAAGAACACTGGTGACAGACCACTAGAACTGGTGACACACCAAGAACACTGGTGACAGCCCACTAAACCTGGTGACACACCAAGAAAACTGATGACAGACCACTAGAGCTGGTAACACTCTAATAAGACTGGTGACAGCCCACTAGAGCTGGTGACACTCCAAGAACACTGGTGACAGTCCACTTAAGCTGGTGACACACCAAGAACACTGGTGACAGTCCACTTAAGCTGGTGACACACCAATAACACTGGTGACAGACCACAAGAGCTGGTGACGCACCAAGAACACTGGTGACAGTCAACTAGAGCTGGTGACACACCAAGAACACTGGTGACAGACCACTAGAGCTGGTGACAGTTCACTAGAGCTGGTGACACACCAAGAACACTGGTGAAAGACCATTAGAGCTGGTGACAGTTCACTAGAGCTGGTGACACACCAAGAACACTGGTGACAGACCATTAGAGCTGGTGACACTCCAAGAACACTGGTGACAGCCCACTAGAGCTGGTGACACACCAAGAACACTGGTGACAGTCCATTAGAGCTTGTGACACACCATGAACACTGGTGACAGTCCACTTAAGCTGGTGACACACCAAGAACACTGATGACAGTCCACTAGAGCTGGTGACAGCCCACCAAAGCTGGTGACACACTAATAACAATGATGAAAGCTCAATAGAGCTGGTGACACTCCAAGGACACTGGTGATAGTCCACTAGAGCTGGTGACAGACCACTAAAGCTGGTGACACACCAAGAACAATGGTGACAGTCCACTAGAGCTGGTGACACACCAGGAATACTGGTGACAGCCTACTACAGCGGGTAACTCTCCATGAACACTGGCGAGAGTCCACTAGAGCTGGTGACGCTCCGAGAACACTGGTGACAGCCCACTAGAGCTGGTGACACTCAAAGAACACTGGTGACAGACCACTAGAGCTTGTGACACTCCAAGAACACTGGTGACAGTCCACTAGAGCTGGTGACAGACCACTAAAGCTGGTGACACACCAAGAACACTGGTGAAAGACCACTAGAGCTGGTGACACACTAAGAACAATGGTGACAGACCACTAGAGCTGGTGACAGTCCACTAGAACTTGTGACACTCCAAGAACACTGGTGACAGACCACTAGAGCTGGTGACAGTCCACTAGAGCTGGTGACACACCAAGAACACTGCTGACAGGTCACTAGAGCTGGTGACAGTCCACTAGAGCTGGTGACAGACCACTAGAGCTGGTGACAGTCCACTAGAGCTGGTGACACACTATGAACACTGGTGACAGACTATTAGAGCTGGTGACAGTCCACTAGAGCTGATGACAGTCCACTAGAGCTGGTGACACACCAAGAACACTAGTGACAGACCACTAGAGCTGGTGACAGTCCACTAGAGCTGGTGACAAACCAAGAACACTGGTGACAGACCACTAGAGCTGGCGACACACCAAGAACACTGGGGACAGACCACTAGAACTGGTGACACACCAAGAACACTGGTGACAGCCCACTAAAGCTGGTGACACACCAAGAAAACTGGTGACAGACCACTAGAGCTGGTGACACACCAAGAACCCTGGTGACAGTCCATTAGAGCTTGTGACACACCACGAAAACTGGTGACAGTCCACTAGAGCTGGTGACGCACCAAGAACATTGGTGACAGTCCACTAGAGCTGGTGACACACCACGAAGACTGGTGACAGACCACTAGTGCTGGTGACAGTTCACTAGAGCTGGTGACACACCAAGAACACTGGTGACAGCCCACTAGAGCTAGTGACACACCAAGAACACTGGTGACAGACCATTAGAGCTGGTGACACTCCAAGAACACTGGTGACAGCCCACTAGAGCTGGTGACACACCAAGAACACTGGTGACAGTCCACTAGAGCTGGTGACACACCAAGAACACTGATGACAGTCCAATAGAGCTGGTGACAGCCCACCAAAGCTGGTGACACACCAAGAACACTGGTGACAGTCCACTAGAGCTGGTGACACACCAGGAATACTGGTGACAGCCTACTAGAGCGGGTAACTCTCCAAGAACACTGGCGGCAGTCCACTAGAGCTGGTGACGCTCCGAGAACACTGGTGACAGCCCACTAGAGCTGGTGACACTCCAAGAACACTGGTGACAGACCACTAGAGCTGGTGACAGTTTACTAGAGCTGGTGACACACCAAGAACACTGGTGACAGACCACTAGAGCTGGTGACAGTTCACTAGAGCTGGTGACACACCTAGAACACTGGTGACAGCCCACTAGAGCTAGTGACACACCAAGAACACTGGTGACAGACCATTAGAGCTGGTGACACTCCAAGAACACTGGTGACAGCCCACTAGAGCTGGTGACAGTCCACTTGAGCTGGTGACAGACCACTAGACCTGGTGACAGTCCACTAGAGCTGGTGACAGACCACTAGAGCTGGTGACAGTCCACTAAAGCTGGTGACACACTATGAACACTGGTGACATACTACTAGAGCTCGTGACAGTCCACTAGATCTGGTGACACACCAAGAACACTAGTGACAGACCACTAGAGCTGGAGACAGTCCACTAGAGCTGGTGACAAACCAAGAACACTGGTGACAGACCACTAGAACTGGTGACACACCAAGAACACTGGTGACAGCCCACTAAACCTGGTGACACACCAAGAAAACTGATGACAGACCACTAGAGCTGGTAACACTCTAATAAGACTGGTGACAGCCCACTAGAGCTGGTGACACTCCAAGAACACTGGTGACAGTCCACTTAAGCTGGTGACACACCAAGAACACTGGTGACAGTCCACTTAAGCTGGTGACACACCAATAACACTGGTGACAGACCACAAGAGCTGGTGACGCACCAAGAACACTGGTGACAGTCAACTAGAGCTGGTGACACACCAAGAACACTGGTGACAGACCACTAGAGCTGGTGACAGTTCACTAGAGCTGGTGACACACCAAGAACACTGGTGAAAGACCATTAGAGCTGGTGACACTCCAAGAACACTGGTGACAGCCCACTAGAGCTGGTGACACACCAAGAACACTGGTGACAGTCCATTAGAGCTTGTGACACACCATGAACACTGGTGACAGTCCACTTAAGCTGGTGACACACCAAGAACACTGATGACAGTCCACTAGAGCTGGTGACAGCCCACCAAAGCTGGTGACACACTAAGAACAATGATGAAAGCTCAATAGAGCTGGTGACACTCCAAGGACACTGGTGATAGTCCACTAGAGCTGGTGACAGACCACTAAAGATGGTGACACACCAAGAACAATGGTGACAGTCCACTAGAGCTGGTGACACACCAGGAATACTGGTGACAGCCTACTAGAGCGGGTAACTCTCCAAGAACACTGGCGAGAGTCCACTAGAGCTGGTGACGCTCCGAGAACACTGGTGACAGCCCACTAGAGCTGGTGACACTCAAAGAACACTGGTGACAGACCACTAGAGCTACTGACACACCAAGAACACTGGTGACAGCCCACTAGAGCTTGTGACACTCCAAGAACACTGGTGACAGTCCACTAGAGCTGGTGACAGACCACTAAAGCTGGTGACACACCAAGAACACTGGTGAAAGACCACTAGAGCTGGTGACACACTAAGAACAATGGTGACAGACCACTAGAGCTGGTGACAGTCCACTAGAACTTGTGACACTCCAAGAACACTGGTGACAGACCACTAGAGCTGGTGACAGTCCACTAGAGCTGGTGACACACCAAGAACACTGCTGACAGGTCACTAGAGCTGGTGACAGTCCACTAGAGCTGGTGACAGACCACTAGAGCTGGTGACAGTCCACTAGAGCTGGTGACACACTATGAACACTGGAGACAGACTATTAGAGCTGGTGACAGTCCACTAGAGCTGATGACAGTCCACTAGAGCTGGTGACACACCAAGAACACTAGTGACAGACCACTAGAGCTGGTGACAGTCCACTAGAGCTGGTGACAAACCAAGAACACTGGTGACAGACCACTAGAGCTGGCGACACATCAAGAACACTGGGGACAGACCACTAGAACTGGTGACACACCAAGAACACTGGTGACAGCCCACTAAAGCTGGTGACACACCAAGAAAACTGGTGACAGACCACTAGAGCTGGTGACACACCAAGAACCCTGGTGACAGTCCATTAAAGCTTGTGACACACCACGAAAACTGGTGACAGTCCACTAGAGCTGGTGACGCACCAAGAACATTGGTGACAGTCCACTAGAGCTGGTGACACACCACGAAGACTGGTGACAGACCACTAGTGCTGGTGACAGTTCACTAGAGCTGGTGACACACCAAGAACACTGGTGACAGCCCACTAGAGCTAGTGACACACCAAGAACACTGGTGACAGACCATTAGAGCTGGTGACACTCCAAGAACACTGGTGACAGCCCACTAGAGCTGGTGACACACCAAGAACACTGGTGACAGTCCACTAGAGCTGGTGACACACCAAGAACACTGATGACAGTCCACTAGAGCTGGTGACAGCCCACCAAAGCTGGTGACACACCAAGAACACTGGTGACAGTCCACTAGAGCTGGTGACACACCAGGAATACTGGTGACAGCCTACTAGAGCGGGTAACTCTCCAAGAACACTGGCGGCAGTCCACTAGAGCTGGTGACGCTCCGAGAACACTGGTGACAGCCCACTAGAGCTGGTGACACTCCAAGAACACTGGTGACAGACCACTAGAGCTGGTGACAGTTCACTAGAGCTGGTGACACACCAAGAACACTGGTGACAGACCACTAGAGCTGGTGACAGTTCACTAGAGCTGGTGACACACCAAGAACACTGGTGACAGCCCACTAGAGCTAGTGACACACCAAGAACACTGGTGACAGACCATTAGAGCTAGTGACACTCAAAGAACACTGGTGACAGCCCACTAGAGCTGGTGACAGTCCACTAGAGCTGGTGACAGACCACTAGACCTGGTGACAGTCCACTAGAGCTGGTGACAGACCACTAGAGCTGGTGACAGTCCACTAGAGCTGGTGACACACTATGAACACTGGTGACAGACCACTAGAGCTGGTGACAGTTCACTAGAGCTGGTGACACACCAAGAACACTGGTGAAAGACCATTAGAGCTGGTGACAGTTCACTAGAGCTGGTGACACACCAAGAACACTGGTGACAGACCATTAGAGCTGGTGACACTCCAAGAACACTGGTGACAGCCCACTAGAGCTGGTGACACACCAAGAACACTGGTGACAGTCCATTAGAGCTTGTGACACACCATGAACACTGGTGACAGTCCACTTAAGCTGGTGACACACCAAGAACACTGATGACAGTCCACTAGAGCTGGTGACAGCCCACCAAAGCTGGTGACACACTAAGAACAATGATGAAAGCTCAATAGACCTGGTGACACTCCAAGGACACTGGTGATAGTCCACTAGAGCTGGTGACAGACCACTAAAGCTGGTGACACACCAAGAACAATGGTGACAGTCCACTAGAGCTGGTGACACACCAGGAATACTGGTGACAGCCCACTAGAGCTGGTGACACTCAAAGAACACTGGCGACAGTCCACTAGAGCTGGTGACGCTCCGAGAACACTGGTGACAGCCCACTAGAGCTGGTGACACTCAAAGAACACTGGTGACAGACCACTAGAGCTACTGACACACCAAGAACACTGGTGAGAGCCCACTAGAGCTTGTGACACTCCAATAACACTGGTGACAGTCCACTAGAGCTGGTGACAGACCACTAAAGCTGGTGACACACCAAGAACACTGGTGACAGTTCATTGGAGCTGGTGACACACCAAGAACTTTGGTGACAGTCCACTAGAGCTGGTGACGCACCACGAACACTTGTGAAAGACCACTAGAGCTGGTGACACACTAAGAACAATGGTGACAGACCACTATAGCTGGTGACAGTCCACTAGAACTTGTGACACTCCAAGAACACTGGTGACAGACCACTAGAGCTGGTGACAGTCCACTAGAGCTGGTGACACACCAAGAACACTGCTGACAGGTCACTAGAGCTGGTGACAGTCCACTAGAGCTGGTGACAGACCACTAGAGCTGGTGACAGTCCACTAGAGCTGGTGACACACTATGAACACTGGTGACAGACTATTAGAGCTGGTGACAGTCCACTTGAGCTGATGAAAGTCCACTAGAGCTGGTGACACACCAAGAACACTAGTGACAGACCACTAGAGCTGGTGACAGTCCACTAGAGCTGGTGACAAACCAAGAACACTGGTGACAGACCACTAGAGCTGGCGACACACCAAGAACACTGGGGACAGACCACTAGAACTGGTGACACACCAAGAACACTGGTAACAGCCCACTAAAGCTGGTGACACACCAAGAAAACTGGTGACAGACCACTAGAGCTGGTGACACACCAAGAACCCTGGTGACAGTCCATTAGAGCTTGTGACACACCACGAAAACTGGTGACAGTCCACTAGAGCTGGTGACGCACCAAGAACATTGGTGACAGTCCACTAGAGCTGGTGACACACCACGAAGACTGGTGACAGACCACTAGTGCTGGTGACAGTTCACTAGAGCTGGTGACACACCAAGAACACTGGTGACAGCCCACTAGAGCTAGTGACACACCAAGAACACTGGTGACAGACCATTAGAGCTGGTGACACTCCAAGTACACTGGTGACAGCCCACTAGAGCTGGTGACACACCAAGAACACTGGTGACAGTCCACTAGAGCTGGTGACACACCAAGAACACTGATGACAGTCCACTAGAGCTGGTGACGGCCCACCAAAGCTGGTGACACACCAAGAACACTGGTGACAGTCCACTAGAGCTGGTGACACACTAGGAATACTGGTGACAGCCTACTAGAGCGGGTAACTCTCCAAGAACACTGGCGACAGTACACTAGAGCTGGTGACGCTCCGAGAACACTGGTGACAGCCCACTAGAGCTGGTGACACTCCAAGAACACTGGTGACAGACCACTAGAGCTGGTGACAGTTCACTAGAGCTGGTGACAGTTCACTAGAGCTGGTGACACACCAAGAACACTGGTGACAGACCACTAGAGCTGGTGACAGTTCACTAGAGCTGGTGACACACCAAGAACACTGGTGACAGCCCACTAGAGCTAGTGACACACCAAGAACACTGGTGACAGACCATTAGAGCTGGTGACACTCCAAGAACACTGGTGACAGCCCACTAGAGCTGGTGACAGTCCACTAGAGCTGGTGACAGACCACTAGAGCTGGTGACAGTCCACTAGAGCTGGTGACAGACTACTAGAGCTGGTGACAGTCCACTAGAGCTGGTAACACACCAAGAACACTAGTGACAGACCACTAGAGCTGGAGACAGTCCACTAGAGCTGGTGACAAACCAAGAACACTGGTGACAGACCACTAGAGCTGGTGACACAAGAAGAACACTGGTGACAGACCACTAGAGCAGGTGACAGTCCACTAGAGCTGGTGACAGTTCAGTAGAGCTGGTGACACACCAAGAACACTAGTGACAGACCACTAGAGCTGGTGACAGTCCACTAGAAGTTGTGACACACCAAGAACACTGGTGACAGCCCACTAGAGCTGTTAACACCCCAAGAACACTGGTGACAGCCCACTAGAGCTGGTGACACACCAAGAACACTGGAGACAGTCCAATAGAGCTAGTGACACACCAAGAACGCTGGTGACAGTCTACTAGAGCTGGTGACACACCAAGAACATTGGTAAAAGACCACTAGGTCTGGTGACACACCAAGAACACTGGTGACAGACCACTAGAGCTGGTAATAGTCCACTAGAGCTGGTGACACACGAAGAACACTGGTGCCAGACCACTAGAGCTGGTGACAGTTCACTAGAGCTGGTGACACACCAAGAACACTGGTGACAGTCCACTAGAGCTGGTGACACACCAAGAACACTGGTGACAGTCCACTAGAGCTGGTGACAGACCACTAGAGCTGGTGACAAACCAAGAGCACTGGTGACAGACCACTCGAGCTGGTGACACACCAAGAACACTGGTGACAGACCACTAGAGCTAGTGACAGTCCACTAGAGCTGGTGACAAACCAAGAACACTGGTGAAAGACCACTAGAGCTGGTGACAGCACACTAGAGCTGGTGACAGTCTACTAGAGATGGTAACACTCCAAGAACACTGGTGACAGACCACTAGAGCTGGTGACAGTCCACTAGAGCTGGTGACACACTAAGAACACTGGTGACAGAACACTAGAGCTGGTGACAGTCCACTAGAGCTGGTGACAGTCCACTAGAGCTGGTGACACACCAATAACACTGGTGACAGAACACTAGAGCTGGTGACCGTCTACTAGAGCTGGTGACAGTCCACTAGAGCTGGTGACACACCAATAACACTCTAGACAGACCACAAGAGCTGGTGACAGTCCACTAGAGCTGGTGACACACCAAGAACACAGGTGACAGTCCACTAAAGCTGGTGACACACCAAGAACACTGACGACAGTCCACTAGATCTGGTGACACACCAAGAACACTGGTGACAGTCCACTAGAGCTGGTGACACTCCAAGAACACTGGTGACAGCCCACTAGAGCTGGTGACAGTCCACTAGAGCTGGTGACAGACCACTAGAGCTGGTGACAGTCCACTAGAGCTGGTGACAGACTACTAGAGCTGGTGACAGTCCACTAGAGCTGGTAACACACCAAGAACACTAGTGACAGACCACTAGAGCTGGAGACAGTCCACTAGAGCTGGTGACAAACCAAGAACACTGGTGACAGACCACTAGAGCTGGTGACACAAGAAGAACACTGGTGACAGACCACTAGAGCAGGTGACAGTCCACTAGAGCTGGTGACAGTTCAGTAGAGCTGGTGACACACCAAGAACACTAGTGACAGACCACTAGAGCTGGTGACAGTCCACTAGAAGTTGTGACACACCAAGAACACTGGTGACAGCCCACTAGAGCTGTTAACACCCCAAGAACACTGGTGACAGCCCACTAGAGCTGGTGACACACCAAGAACACTGGAGACAGTCCAATAGAGCTAGTGACACACCAAGAACGCTGGTGACAGTCTACTAGAGCTGGTGACACACCAAGAACATTGGTAAAAGACCACTAGGTCTGGTGACACACCAAGAACACTGGTGACAGACCACTAGAGCTGGTAATAGTCCACTAGAGCTGGTGACACACGAAGAACACTGGTGCCAGACCACTAGAGCTGGTGACAGTTCACTAGAGCTGGTGACACACCAAGAACACTGGTGACAGTCCACTAGAGCTGGTGACACACCAAGAACACTGGTGACAGTCCACTAGAGCTGGTGACAGACCACTAGAGCTGGTGACAAACCAAGAGCACTGGTGACAGACCACTCGAGCTGGTGACACACCAAGAACACTGGTGACAGACCACTAGAGCTAGTGACAGTCCACTAGAGCTGGTGACAAACCAAGAACACTGGTGAAAGACCACTAGAGCTGGTGACAGCACACTAGAGCTGGTGACAGTCTACTAGAGATGGTAACACTCCAAGAACACTGGTGACAGACCACTAGAGCTGGTGACAGTCCACTAGAGCTGGTGACACACTAAGAACACTGGTGACAGAACACTAGAGCTGGTGACAGTCCACTAGAGCTGGTGACAGTCCACTAGAGCTGGTGACACACCAATAACACTGGTGACAGAACACTAGAGCTGGTGACCGTCTACTAGAGCTGGTGACAGTCCACTAGAGCTGGTGACACACCAATAACACTCTAGACAGACCACAAGAGCTGGTGACAGTCCACTAGAGCTGGTGACACACCAAGAACACAGGTGACAGTCCACTAAAGCTGGTGACACACCAAGAACACTGACGACAGTCCACTAGATCTGGTGACACACCAAGAACACTGGTGACAGTCCACTAGAGCTGGTGACACACCAAGAACACTGGTGACAGCCCACTAAACCTGGTGACACACCAAGAAAACTGGTGACAGACCACTAGAGCTGGTGACACTCTAAGAAGACTGGTGACAGCCCACTAGAGCTGGTGACACTCCAAGAACACTGGTGACAGTCCACTTAAGCTGGTGACACACCAATAACACTGGTGACAGACCACAAGAGCTGGTGACAGTCCACTAGAGCTGGTGACACACCACGAAAACTGGTGACAGTCCACGAGAGCTGGTGACGCACCAAGAACACTGGTGACAGACCACTAGAGCTGGTGACAGTTCACTAGAGCTGGTGACACACCAAGAACACTGGTGACAGCCCACTAGAGCTAGTGACACACCAAGAACACTGGTGACAGACCATTAGAGCTTGTGACACACCAAGAACACTGGTGACAGTCCACTTAAGCTGGTGACACACCAAGAACACTGATGACAGTCCACTAGAGCTGGTGACAGCCCACCAAAGCTGGTGACACACCAAGAACACTGGTGACAGTCCAATAGAGATGGTGACAGACCACTAAAGCTGGTGACACACTAAGAACAATGATGAAAGCCCAATAGAGCTGGTGATACTCCAAGAACACTGGTTATAGTCCACTAGAGCTGGTGACAGACCACTAAAGCTGGTGACACACCAAGAACAATGGTGACAGTCCACTAGAGCTGGTGACACACCAGGAATACTGGTGACAGCCTACTAGAGCGGGTAACTCTCCAAGAACACTGGCGACAGTCCACTAGAGCTGGTGACGCTCCGAGAACACTGGTGACAACCCACTAGAGCTGGTGACAGTCCACTAGAACTTGTGACACTCCAAGAACACTGGTGACAGACCACTAGAGCTGGTGACAGTCCACTAGAGCTGGTGACACACCAAGAACACTGCTGACAGGTCACTAGAGCTGGTGAAAGTCCACTAGAGCTGGTGACAGACCACTAGAGCTGGTGACAGTCCACTAGAGCTGGTGACAGTCCACTTAAGCTGGTGACACACCAAGAACACTGATGACAGTCCACTAGAGCTGGTGACAGCCCACCAAAGCTGGTGACACACTAAGAACAATGATGAAAGCTCAATAGACCTGGTGACACTCCAAGGACACTGGTGATAGTCCACTAGAGCTGGTGACAGACCACTAAAGCTGGTGACACACCAAGAACAATGGTGACAGTCCACTAGAGCTGGTGACACACCAGGAATACTGGTGACAGCCCACTAGAGCTGGTGACACTCAAAGAACACTGGCGACAGTCCACTAGAGCTGGTGACGCTCCGAGAACACTGGTGACAGCCCACTAGAGCTGGTGACACTCAAAGAACACTGGTGACAGACCACTAGAGCTACTGACACACCAAGAACACTGGTGAGAGCCCACTAGAGCTTGTGACACTCCAATAACACTGGTGACAGTCCACTAGAGCTGGTGACAGACCACTAAAGCTGGTGACACACCAAGAACACTGGTGACAGTTCATTGGAGCTGGTGACACACCAAGAACTTTGGTGACAGTCCACTAGAGCTGGTCACGCACCACGAACACTTGTGAAAGACCACTAGAGCTGGTGACACACTAAGAACAATGGTGACAGACCACTATAGCTGGTGACAGTCCACTAGAACTTGTGACACTCCAAGAACACTGGTGACAGACCACTAGAGCTGGTGACAGTCCACTAGAGCTGGTGACACACCAAGAACACTGCTGACAGGTCACTAGAGCTTGTGACAGTCCACTAGAGCTGGTGACAGACCACTAGAGCTGGTGACAGTCCACTAGAGCTGGTGACACACAATGAACACTGGTGACAGACTATTAGAGCTGGTGACAGTCCACTTGAGCTGATGAAAGTCCACTAGAGCTGGTGACACACCAAGAACACTAGTGACAGACCACTAGAGCTGGTGACAGTCCACTAGAGCTGGTGACAAACCAAGAACACTGGTGACAGACCACTAGAGCTGGCGACACACCAAGAACACTGGGGACAGACCACTAGAACTGGTGACACACCAAGAACACTGGTTACAGCCCACTAAAGCTGGTGACACACCAAGAAAACTGGTGACAGACCACTAGAGCTGGTGACACACCAAGAACCCTGGTGACAGTCCATTAGAGCTTGTGACACACCACGAAAACTGGTGACAGTCCACTAGAGCTGGTGACGCACCAAGAACATTGGTGACAGTCCACTAGAGCTGGTGACACACCACGAAGACTGGTGACAGACCACTAGTGCTGGTGACAGTTCACTAGAGCTGGTGACACACCAAGAACACTGGTGACAGCCCACTAGAGCTAGTGACACACCAAGAACACTGGTGACAGACCATTAGAGCTGGTGACACTCCAAGTACACTGGTGACAGCCCACTAGAGCTGGTGACACACCAAGAACACTGGTGACAGTCCACTAGAGCTGGTGACACACCAAGAACACTGATGACAGTCCACTAGAGCTGGTGACAGCCCACCAAAGCTGGTGACACACCAAGAACACTGGTGACAGTCCACTAGAGCTGGTGACACACTAGGAATACTGGTGACAGCCTACTAGAGCGGGTAACTCTCCAAGAACACTGGCGACAGTACACTAGAGCTGGTGACGCTCCGAGAACACTGGTGACAGCCCACTAGAGCTGGTGACACTCCAAGAACACTGGTGACAGACCACTAGAGCTGGTGACAGTTCACTAGAGCTGGTGACAGTTCACTAGAGCTGGTGACACACCAAGAACACTGGTGACAGACCACTAGAGCTGGTGACAGTTCACTAGAGCTGGTGACACACCAAGAACACTGGTGACAGCCCACTAGAGCTAGTGACACACCAAGAACACTGGTGACAGACCATTAGAGCTGGTGACACTCCAAGAACACTGGTGACAGCCCACTAGAGCTGGTGACAGTCCACTAGAGCTGGTGACAGACCACTAGAGCTGGTGACAGTCCACTAGAGCTGGTGACAGACTACTAGAGCTGGTGACAGTCCACTAGAGCTGGTAACACACCTAGAACACTAGTGACAGACCACTAGAGCTGGAGACAGTCCACTAGAGCTGGTGACAAACCAAGAACACTGGTGACAGACCACTAGAGCTGGTGACACAAGAAGAACACTGGTGACAGACCACTAGAGCAGGTGACAGTCCACTAGAGCTGGTGACAGTTCAGTAGAGCTGGTGACACACCAAGAACACTAGTGACAGACCACTAGAGCTGGTGACAGTCCACTAGAAGTTGTGACACACCAAGAACACTGGTGACAGCCCACTAGAGCTGTTAACACCCCAAGAACACTGGTGACAGCCCACTAGAGCTGGTGACACACCAAGAACACTGGAGACAGTCCAATAGAGCTAGTGACACACCAAGAACGCTGGTGACAGTCTACTAGAGCTGGTGACACACCAAGAACATTGGTAAAAGACCACTAGGTCTGGTGACACACCAAGAACACTGGTGACAGACCACTAGAGCTGGTAATAGTCCACTAGAGCTGGTGACACACGAAGAACACTGGTGCCAGACCACTAGAGCTGGTGACAGTTCACTAGAGCTGGTGACACACCAAGAACACTGGTGACAGTCCACTAGAGCTGGTGACACACCAAGAACACTGGTGACAGTCCACTAGAGCTGGTGACAGACCACTAGAGCTGGTGACAAACCAAGAACACTGGTGACAGACCACTCGAGCTGGTGACACACCAAGAACACTGGTGACAGACCACTAGAGCTAGTGACAGTCCACTAGAGCTGGTGACAAACCAAGAACACTGGTGAAAGACCACTAGAGCTGGTGACAGCACACTAGAGCTGGTGACAGTCTACTAGAGATGGTAACACTCCAAGAACACTGGTGACAGACCACTAGAGCTGGTGACAGTCCACTAGAGCTGGTGACACACTAAGAACACTGGTGACAGAACACTAGAGCTGGTGACAGTCCACTAGAGCTGGTGACAGTCCACTAGAGCTGGTGACACACCAATAACACTGGTGACAGAACACTAGAGCTGGTGACCGTCTACTAGAGCTGGTGACAGTCCACTAGAGCTGGTGACACACCAATAACACTCTAGACAGACCACAAGAGCTGGTGACAGTCCACTAGAGCTGGTGACACACCAAGAACACAGGTGACAGTCCACTAAAGCTGGTGACACACCAAGAACACTGACGACAGTCCACTAGATCTGGTGACACACCAAGAACACTGGTGACAGTCCACTAGAGCTGGTGACACACCAAGAACACTGGTGACAGCCCACTAAACCTGGTGACACACCAAGAAAACTGGTGACAGACCACTAGAGCTGGTGACACTCTAAGAAGACTGGTGACAGCCCACTAGAGCTGGTGACACTCCAAGAACACTGGTGACAGTCCACTTAAGCTGGTGACACACCAATAACACTGGTGACAGACCACAAGAGCTGGTGACAGTCCACTAGAGCTGGTGACACACCACGAAAACTGGTGACAGTCCACTAGAGCTGGTGACGCACCAAGAACACTGGTGACAGACCACTAGAGCTGGTGACAGTTCACTAGAGCTGGTGACACACCAAGAACACTGGTGACAGCCCACTAGAGCTAGTGACACACCAAGAACACTGGTGACAGACCATTAGAGCTTGTGACACACCAAGAACACTGGTGACAGTCCACTTAAGCTGGTGACACACCAAGAACACTGATGACAGTCCACTAGAGCTGGTGACAGCCCACCAAAGCTGGTGACACACCAAGAACACTGGTGACAGTCCAATAGAGATGGTGACAGACCACTAAAGCTGGTGACACACTAAGAACAATGATGAAAGCCCAATAGAGCTGGTGATACTCCAAGAACACTGGTTATAGTCCACTAGAGCTGGTGACAGACCACTAAAGCTGGTGACACACCAAGAACAATGGTGACAGTCCACTAGAGCTGGTGACACACCAGGAATACTGGTGACAGCCTACTAGAGCGGGTAACTCTCCAAGAACACTGGCGACAGTCCACTAGAGCTGGTGACGCTCCGAGAACACTGGTGACAACCCACTAGAGCTGGTGACAGTCCACTAGAACTTGTGACACTCCAAGAACACTGGTGACAGACCACTAGAGCTGGTGACAGTCCACTAGAGCTGGTGACACACCAAGAACACTGCTGACAGGTCACTAGAGCTGGTGAAAGTCCACTAGAGCTGGTGACAGACCACTAGAGCTGGTGACAGTCCACTAGAGCTGGTGACACACTATGAACACTGGTGACAGACTACTAGAGCTGGTGACAGTCCACTAGAGCTGATGACAGTCCACTAGAGCTGGTGACACACCAAGAACACTAGTGACAGACCACTAGAGCTGGTGACAGTCCACTAGAGCTGGTGACAAACCAAGAACACTGGTGACAGACCACTAGAGCTGGCGACACACCAAGAACACTGGGGACAGACCACTAGAACTGGTGACACACCAAAAACACTGGTGACAGCGTACTAAAGCTGGTGACACACCAAGAAAACTGGTGACAGACCACTAGAGCTAGTGACACACCAAGAACCCTGGTGACAGTCCATTAGAGCTTGCGACACACCACGAAAACTGGTGACAGTCCACTAGTGCTGGTGACGCACCAAGAACATTGGTGACAGTCCACTAGAGCTGGTGACACACCACGAAGACTGGTGACAGACCACTAGTGCTCGTGACAGTTCACCAGAGCTGGTGACACACCAAGAACACTGGTGACAGCCCACTAGAGCTAGTGACACACCAAGAACACTGGTGACAGACCATTAGAGCTGGTGACACTCCAAGAACACTGGTGACAGCCCACTAGAGCTGGTGACACACCAAGAACACTGATAACAGTCCACTAGAGCTGGTGACAGCCCACCAAAGCTGGTGACACACCAAGAACACTGGTGACAGTCCACTAGAGCTGGTGACACACCAGGAATACTGGTGACAGCCTACTAGAGCGGGTAACTCTCCGAGAACACTGGCGACAGTCCACTAGAGCTGTTGACGCTCCGAGAACACTGTTGACAGCCCACTAGAGTTTGTGACACTCCAAGAACACTGGTGACAGACCACTAGAGCTGGTGACAGTTCACTAGAGCTGGTGACACACCAAGAACACTGGTGACAGAACACTAGAGCTGGTGACAGTTCACTAGAGCTGGTGACACACCAAGAACACTGGTGACAGCCCACTAGAGCTAGTGACACACCAAGAACACTGGTGACAGACCATTAGAGCTGGTGACACTCCAAGAACACTGGTGACAGCCCACTAGAGCTGGTGATAGTCCACTAGAGCTGGTGACAGACCACTAGAGCTGGTGACAGTCCACTAGAGCTGGTGACAGACCACTAGAGCTGGTGACAGTCCACTAGAGCTGGTGACACACTATGAACACTGGTGACAGGCTACTAGAGCTGTGACAGTCCACTAGAGCTGGTGACAGTCCACTAGAGCTGGTGACACACCAATAACACTGGTGACAGAACACTAGAGCTGGTGACCGTCTACTAGAGCTGGTGACAGTCCACTAGAGCTGGTGACACACCAATAACACTGGTGACAGAACACTAGAGCTGGTGACCGTCCACTAGAGCTGGTGACAGTCCACTAGAGCTGGTGACACACCAATAACACTGGTGACAGAACACTAGAGCTGGTGACAGTCCACTAGAGCTGGTGACACACCAAGAACACAGGTGACAGTCCACTAAAGCTGGTGACACACCAAGAACACTGGCGACAGTCCACTAGATCTGGTGACACACCAAGAACACTGGTGACAGTCCACTAGAGCTGGTGACACACCAAGAACACTGGTGACAGCCCACTAAACCTGGTGACACACCAAGAAAACTGGTGACAGACCACTAGAGCTGGTGACACTCTAAGAAGACTGGTGACAGCCCACTAGAGCTGGTGACACTCCAAGAACACTGGTGACAGTCCACGTAAGCTGGTGACACACCAATAACACTGGTGACAGACCACAAGAGCTGGTGACAGTCCACTAGAGCTGGTGACACACCACGAAAACTGGTGACAGTCCACTAGAGCTGGTGACGCACCAAGAACACTGGTGACAGACCACTAGTGCTGGTGACAGTTCACTAGAGCTGGTGACACACCAAGAACACTGGTGACAGCCCACTAGAGCTAGTGACACACCAAGAACACTGGTGACAGACCATTAGAGCTGGTGACACTCCAAGAACACTGGTGACAGCCCACTAGAGCTGGTGACACACCAAGAACACTGGTGACAGTCCACTAGAGCTGGTGACACACCAAGAACACTGATGACAGTCCACTAGAGCTGGTGACAGCCCACCAAAGCTGGTGACACACCAAGAACACTGGTGACAGTCCACTAGAGCTGGTGACACACCAGGAATACTGGTGACAGCCTACTAGAGCGGGTAACTCTCCAAGAACACTGGCGGCAGTCCACTAGAGCTGGTGACGCTCCGAGAACACTGGTGACAGCCCACTAGAGCTGGTGACACTCCAAGAACACTGGTGACAGACCACTAGAGCTGGTGACAGTTCACTAGAGCTGGTGACACACCAAGAACACTGGTGACAGACCACTAGAGCTGGTGACAGTTCACTAGAGCTGGTGACACACCAAGAACACTGGTGACAGCCCACTAGAGCTAGTGACACACCAAAAACACTGGTGACAGACCATTAGAGCTAGTGACACTCAAAGAACACTGGTGACAGCCCACTAGAGCTGGTGACAGTCCACTAGAGCTGGTGACAGACCACTAGACCTGGTGACAGTCCACTAGAGCTGGTGACAGACCACTAGAGCTGGTGACAGTCCACTAGAGCTGGTGACACACTATGAACACTGGTGACAGACCACTAGAGCTGGTGACAGTTCACTAGAGCTGGTGACACACCAAGAACACTGGTGAAAGACCATTAGAGCTGGTGACAGTTCACTAGAGCTGGTGACACACCAAGAACACTGGTGACAGACCATTAGAGCTGGTGACACTCCAAGAACACTGGTGACAGCCCACTAGAGCTGGTGACACACCAAGAACACTGGTGACAGTCCATTAGAGCTTGTGACACACCATGAACACTGGTGACAGTCCACTTAAGCTGGTGACACACCAAGAACACTGATGACAGTCCACTAGAGCTGGTGACAGCCCACCAAAGCTGGTGACACACTAAGAACAATGATGAAAGCTCAATAGACCTGGTGACACTCCAAGGACACTGGTGATAGTCCACTAGAGCTGGTGACAGACCACTAAAGCTGGTGACACACCAAGAACAATGGTGACAGTCCACTAGAGCTGGTGACACACCAGGAATACTGGTGACAGCCCACTAGAGCTGGTGACACTCAAAGAACACTGGCGACAGTCCACTAGAGCTGGTGACGCTCCGAGAACACTGGTGACAGCCCACTAGAGCTGGTGACACTCAAAGAACACTGGTGACAGACCACTAGAGCTACTGACACACCAAGAACACTGGTGAGAGCCCACTAGAGCTTGTGACACTCCAAGAACACTGGTGACAGTCCACTAGAGCTGGTGACAGACCACTAAAGCTGGTGACACACCAAGAACACTGGTGACAGTTCATTGGAGCTGGTGACACACCAAGAACTTTGGTGACAGTCCACTAGAGCTGGTGACGCACCACGAACACTTGTGAAAGACCACTAGAGCTGGTGACACACTAAGAACAATGGTGACAGACCACTATAGCTGGTGACAGTCCACTAGAACTTGTGACACTCCAAGAACACTGGTGACAGACCACTAGAGCTGGTGACAGTCCACTAGAGCTGGTGACACACCAAGAACACTGCTGACAGGTCACTAGAGCTGGTGACAGTCCACTAGAGCTGGTGACAGACCACTAGAGCTGGTGA
Organism: Procambarus clarkii; assembly: GCF_040958095.1. Classification (NCBI taxonomy): domain Eukaryota; kingdom Metazoa; phylum Arthropoda; class Malacostraca; order Decapoda; family Cambaridae; genus Procambarus; species Procambarus clarkii. Next base: position 19,808,299 of record NC_091166.1, on the reverse strand, counting down.
CAGTCCACTAGAGCTGGTGACACACTATGAACACTGGTGACAGACTATTAGAGCTGGTGACAGTCCACTTGAGCTGATGAAAGTCCACTAGAGCTGGTGACACACCAAGAACACTAGTGACAGACCACTAGAGCTGGTGACAGTCCACTAGAGCTGGTGACAAACCAAGAACACTGGTGACAGACCACTAGAGCTGGCGACACACCAAGAACACTGGGGACAGACCACTAGAACTGGTGACACACCAAGAACACTGGTGACAGCCCACTAAAGCTGGTGACACACCAAGAAAACTGGTGACAGACCACTAGAGCTGGTGACACACCAAGAACCCTGGTGACAGTCCATTAGAGCTTGTGACACACCACGAAAACTGGTGACAGTCCACTAGAGCTGGTGACGCACCAAGAACATTGGTGACAGTCCACTAGAGCTGGTGACACACCACGAAGACTGGTGACAGACCACTAGTGCTGGTGACAGTTCACTAGAGCTGGTGACACACCAAGAACACTGGTGACAGCCCACTAGAGCTAGTGACACACCAAGAACACTGGTGACAGACCATTAGAGCTGGTGACACTCCAAGTACACTGGTGACAGCCCACTAGAGCTGGTGACACACCAAGAACACTGGTGACAGTCCACTAGAGCTGGTGACACACCAAGAACACTGATGACAGTCCACTAGAGCTGGTGACAGCCCACCAAAGCTGGTGACACACCAAGAACACTGGTGACAGTCCACTAGAGCTGGTGACACACTAGGAATACTGGTGACAGCCTACTAGAGCGGGTAACTCTCCAAGAACACTGGCGACAGTACACTAGAGCTGGTGACGCTCCGAGAACACTGGTGACAGCCCACTAGAGCTGGTGACACTCCAAGAACACTGGTGACAGACCACTAGAGCTGGTGACAGTTCACTAGAGCTGGTGACAGTTCACTAGAGCTGGTGACACACCAAGAACACTGGTGACAGACCACTAGAGCTGGTGACAGTTCACTAGAGCTGGTGACACACCAAGAACACTGGTGACAGCCCACTAGAGCTAGTGACACACCAAGAACACTGGTGATAGACCATTAGAGCTGGTGACACTCCAAGAACACTGGTGACAGCCCACTAGAGCTGGTGACAGTCCACTAGAGCTGGTGACAGACCACTAGAGCTGGTGACAGTCCACTAGAGCTGGTGACAGACTACTAGAGCTGGTGACAGTCCACTAGAGCTGGTAACACACCAAGAACACTAGTGACAGACCACTAGAGCTGGAGACAGTCCACTAGAGCTGGTGACAAACCAAGAACACTGGTGACAGACCACTAGAGCTGGTGACACAAGAAGAACACTGGTGACAGACCACTAGAGCAGGTGACAGTCCACTAGAGCTGGTGACAGTTCAGTAGAGCTGGTGACACACCAAGAACACTAGTGACAGACCACTAGAGCTGGTGACAGTCCACTAGAAGTTGTGACACACCAAGAACACTGGTGACAGCCCACTAGAGCTGTTAACACCCCAAGAACACTGGTGACAGCCCACTAGAGCTGGTGACACACCAAGAACACTGGAGACAGTCCAATAGAGCTAGTGACACACCAAGAACGCTGGTGACAGTCTACTAGAGCTGGTGACACACCAAGAACATTGGTAAAAGACCACTAGGTCTGGTGACACACCAAGAACACTGGTGACAGACCACTAGAGCTGGTAATAGTCCACTAGAGCTGGTGACACACGAAGAACACTGGTGCCAGACCACTAGAGCTGGTGACAGTTCACTAGAGCTGGTGACACACCAAGAACACTGGTGACAGTCCACTAGAGCTGGTGACACACCAAGAACACTGGTGACAGTCCACTAGAGCTGGTGACAGACCACTAGAGCTGGTGACAAACCAAGAACACTGGTGACAGACCACTCGAGCTGGTGACACACCAAGAACACTGGTGACAGACCACTAGAGCTAGTGACAGTCCACTAGAGCTGGTGACAAACCAAGAACACTGGTGAAAGACCACTAGAGCTGGTGACAGCACACTAGAGCTGGTGACAGTCTACTAGAGATGGTAACACTCCAAGAACACTGGTGACAGACCACTAGAGCTGGTGACAGTCCACTAGAGCTGGTGACACACTAAGAACACTGGTGACAGAACACTAGAGCTGGTGACAGTCCACTAGAGCTGGTGACAGTCCACTAGAGCTGGTGACACACCAATAACACTGGTGACAGAACACTAGAGCTGGTGACCGTCTACTAGAGCTGGTGACAGTCCACTAGAGCTGGTGACACCAATAACACTCTAGACAGACCACAAGAGCTGGTGACAGTCCACTAGAGCTGGTGACACACCAAGAACACAGGTGACAGTCCACTAAAGCTGGTGACACACCAAGAACACTGACGACAGTCCACTAGATCTGGTGACACACCAAGAACACTGGTGACAGTCCACTAGAGCTGGTGACACACCAAGAACACTGGTGACAGCCCACTAAACCTGGTGACACACCAAGAAAACTGGTGACAGACCACTAGAGCTGGTGACACTCTAAGAAGACTGGTGACAGCCCACTAGAGCTGGTGACACTCCAAGAACACTGGTGACAGTCCACTTAAGCTGGTGACACACCAATAACACTGGTGACAGACCACAAGAGCTGGTGACAGTCCACTAGAGCTGGTGACACACCACGAAAACTGGTGACAGTCCACTAGAGCTGGTGACGCACCAAGAACACTGGTGACAGACCACTAGAGCTGGTGACAGTTCACTAGAGCTGGTGACACACCAAGAACACTGGTGACAGCCCACTAGAGCTAGTGACAAACCAAGAACACTGGTGACAGACCATTAGAGCTTGTGACACACCAAGAACACTGGTGACAGTCCACTTAAGCTGGTGACACACCAAGAACACTGATGACAGTCCACTAGAGCTGGTGACAGCCCACCAAAGCTGGTGACACACCAAGAACACTGGTGACAGTCCAATAGAGATGGTGACAGACCACTAAAGCTGGTGACACACTAAGAACAATGATGAAAGCCCAATAGAGCTGGTGATACTCCAAGAACACTGGTTATAGTCCACTAGAGCTGGTGACAGACCACTAAAGCTGGTGACACACCAAGAACAATGGTGACAGTCCACTAGAGCTGGTGACACACCAGGAATACTGGTGACAGCCTACTAGAGCGGGTAACTCTCCAAGAACACTGGCGACAGTCCACTAGAGCTGGTGACGCTCCGAGAACACTGGTGACAGCCCACTAGAGCTGGTGACAGTCCACTAGAACTTGTGACACTCCAAGAACACTGGTGACAGACCACTAGAGCTGGTGACAGTCCACTAGAGCTGGTGACACACCAAGAACACTGCTGACAGGTCACTAGAGCTGGTGAAAGTCCACTAGAGCTGGTGACAGACCACTAGAGCTGGTGACAGTCCACTAGAGCTGGTGACACACTATGAACACTGGTGACAGACTACTAGAGCTGGTGACAGTCCACTAGAGCTGATGACAGTCCACTAGAGCTGGTGACACACCAAGAACACTAGTGACAGACCACTAGAGCTGGTGACAGTCCACTAGAGCTGGTGACAAACCAAGAACACTGGTGACAGACCACTAGAGCTGGCGACACACCAAGAACACTGGGGACAGACCACTAGAACTGGTGACACACCAAAAACACTGGTGACAGCCCACTAAAGCTGGTGACACACCAAGAAAACTGGTGACAGACCACTAGAGCTAGTGACACACCAAGAACCCTGGTGACAGTCCATTAGAGCTTGCGACACACCACGAAAACTGGTGACAGTCCACTAGTGCTGGTGACGCACCAAGAACATTGGTGACAGTCCACTAGAGCTGGTGACACACCACGAAGACTGGTGACAGACCACTAGTGCTCGTGACAGTTCACCAGAGCTGGTGACACACCAAGAACACTGGTGACAGCCCACTAGAGCTAGTGACACACCAAGAACACTGGTGACAGACCATTAGAGCTGGTGACACTCCAAGAACACTGGTGACAGCCCACTAGAGCTGGTGACACACCAAGAACACTGATAACAGTCCACTAGAGCTGGTGACAGCCCACCAAAGCTGGTGACGCACCAAGAACACTGGTGACAGTGCACTAGAGCTGGTGACACACCAGGAATACTGGTGACAGCCTACTAGAGCGGGTAACTCTCCGAGAACACTGGCGACAGTCCACTAGAGCTGGTGACGCTCCGAGAACACAGTTGACAGCCCACTAGAGTTTGTGACACTCCAAGAACACTGGTGACAGACCACTAGAGCTGGTGACAGTTCACTAGAGCTGGTGACACACCAAGAACACTGGTGACAGAACACTAGAGCTGGTGACAGTTCACTAGAGCTGGTGACACACCAAGAACACTGGTGACAGCCCACTAGAGCTAGTGACACACCAAGAACACTGGTGACAGACCATTAGAGCTGGTGACACTCCAAGAACACTGGTGACAGCCCACTAGAGCTGGTGACAGTCCACTAGAGCTGGTGACAGACCACTAGAGCTGGTGACAGTCCACTAGAGCTGGTGACAGACCACTAGAGCTGGTGACAGTCCACTAGAGCTGGTGACACACTATGAACACTGGTGACAGGCTACTAGAGCTGTGACAGTCCACTAGAGCTGGTGACAGTCCACTAGAGCTGGTGACACACCAATAACACTGGTGACAGAACACTAGAGCTGGTGACCGTCTACTAGAGCTGGTGACAGTCCACTAGAGCTGGTGACACACCAATAACACTGGTGACAGAACACTAGAGCTGGTGACCGTCCACTAGAGCTGGTGACAGTCCACTAGAGCTGGTGACACACCAATAACACTGGTGACAGAACACTAGAGCTGGTGACAGTCCACTAGAGCTGGTGACACACCTAGAACACAGGTGACAGTCCACTAAAGCTGGTGACACACCAAGAACACTGGCGACAGTCCACTAGATCTGGTGACACACCAAGAACACTGGTGACAGTCCACTAGAGCTGGTGACACACCAAGAACACTGGTGACAGCCCACTAAACCTGGTGACACACCAAGAAAACTGGTGACAGACCACTAGAGCTGGTGACACTCTAAGAAGACTGGTGACAGCCCACTAGAGCTGGTGACACTCCAAGAACACTGGTGACAGTCCACGTAAGCTGGTGACACACCAATAACACTGGTGACAGACCACAAGAGCTGGTGACAGTCCACTAGAGCTGGTGACACACCACGAAAACTGGTGACAGTCCACTAGAGCTGGTGACGCACCAAGAACACTGGTGACAGACCACTAGAGCTGGTGACAGTTCACTAGAGCTGGTGACACACCAAGAACACTGGTGACAGCCCACTAGAGCTAGTGACACACCAAGAACACTGGTGACAGACCATTAGAGCTTGTGACACACCAAGAACACTGGTGACAGTCCACTTAAGCTGGTGACACACCAAGAACACTGATGACAGTCCACTAGAGCTGGTGACAGCCCACCAAAGCTGGTGACACACCAAGAACACTGGTGACAGTCCAATAGAGATGGTGACAGACCACTAAAGCTGGTGACACACTAAGAACAATGATGAAAGCCCAATAGAGCTGGTGACACTCCAAGAACACTGGTGATAGTCCACTAGAGCTGGTGACAGACCACTAAAGCTGGTGACACACCAAGAACAATTGTGACAGTCCACTAGAGCTGGGGACACCAGGAATACTGGTGACAGCCTACTAGAGCGGGTAACTCTCCAAGAACACTGGCGACAGTCCACTAGAGCTGGTGACCCTCCGAGAACACTGGTGACAGCCCACTAGAGCTGGTGACAGTCCACTAGAACTTGTGACACTCCAAGAACACTGGTGACAGACCACTAGAGCTGGTGACAGTCCACTAGAGCTGGTGACACACCAAGAACACTGCTGACAGGTCACTAGAACTGGTGACAGTCCACTAGAGCTGATGACAGACCACTAGAGCTGGTGATAGTCCACTAGAGCTGGTGACACACTATGAACACTGGTGACAGACTACTAGAGCTGGTGACAGTCCACTAGAGCTGATGACAGTCCACTAGAGCTGGTGACACACCAAGAACACTAGTGACAGACCACTAGAGCTGGTGACAGTCCACTAGAGCTGGTGACAAACCAAGAACACTGGTGACAGACCACTAGAGCTGGCGACACACCAAGAACACTGGGGACAGACCACTAGAACTGGTGACACACCAAGAACACTGGTGACAGCCCACTAAAGCTGGTGACACACCAAGAAAACTGGTGACAGACCACTAGAGCTAGTGACACACCAAGAACCCTGGTGACAGTCCATTAGAGCTTGCGACACACCACGAAAACTGGTGACAGTCCACTAGTGCTGGTGACGCACCAAGAACATTGGTGACAGTCCACTAGAGCTGGTGACACACCACGAAGACTGGTGACAGACCACTAGTGCTGGTGACAGTTCACCAGAGCTGGTGACACACCAAGAACACTGGTGACAGCCCACTAGAGCTAGTGACACACCAAGAACACTGGTGACAGACCATTAGAGCTGGTGACACTCCAAGAACACTGGTGACAGCCCACTAGAGCTGGTGACAGTCCACTAGAGCTGGTGACAGACCACTAGAGCTGGTGACAGTCCACTAGAGCTGGTGACAGACCACTAGAGCTGGTGACAGTCCACTAGAGCTGGTGACACACTATGAACACTGGTGACAGGCTACTAGAGCTGTGACAGTCCACTAGAGCTGGTGACACACCAAGAACACTAGTGACAGACCACTAGAGCTGGAGACAGTCCACTAGAGCTGGTGAGAAACCAAGAACACTGGTGACAGACCACTAGAGCTGGTGAAACAAGAAGAACACTGGTGACAGACCACTAGAGCAGGTGACAGTCCACTAGAGCTGGTGACAGTCCAGTAGAGCTGGTGACACACCAAGAACACTAGTGACAGACCACTTGAGCTGGTGACAGTCCACTAGAAGTTGTGACACACCAAGAACACTGGTGACAGCCCACTAGAGCTGGTGACACACCAAGAACACTGGTGACAGCCCACTAGAGCTGGTGACACACCAAGAACACTGGAGACAGTCCAATAGAGCTAGTGACACACCAAGAACACTGGTGACAGTCTACTAGAGCTGGTGACACACCAAGAACATTGGTAAAAGACCACTAGGTCTGGTGACACACCAAGAACACTGGTGACAGACCACTAGAGCTGGTAAAAGTCCACAAGAGCTGGTGACACACGAAGAACACTGGTGCCAGACCACTAGAGCTGGTGACAGTTCACTAGAGCTGGTGACACACCAAGAACACTGGTGACAGTCCACTAGAGCTGGTGACAGTCCACTAGAGCTGGTGACAGACCACTAGAGCTGGTGACAAACCAAGATCACTGGCAACAGACCACTCGAGCTGGTGACACACCAAGAACACTGGTGACAGACCACTAGAGCTAGTGACAGTCCACTAGAGCTGGTGACAAACCAAGAACACTGGTGACAGACCACTAGAGCTGGTGACAGTACACTAGAGCTGGTGACAGTCTACTAGAGATGGTAACACTCCAAAAACACTGGTGACAGACCGCTAGAGCAGGTGACAGTCCACTAGAGTTGGCGACACACTAAGAACACTGGTGACAAAACACTAGAGCTGGTGACAGTCCACTAGAGCTGGTGACACACCAATAACACTGGTGACAGAACACTAGAGCTGGTGACAGTCTACTAGAGCTGGTGACAGTCCACTAGAGCTGGTGACACACCAATAACACTGGTGACAGACCACAAGAGCTGGTGACAGTCCACTAGAGCTGGTGACACACCAAGAACACTGGTGCCAGTCCACTAAAGCTGGTGACACACCAAGAACACTGGCGACAGTCCACTAGATCTGGTGACACACCAAGAACACTGGTGACAGTCCACTAGAGCTGGTGACACACCAAGAACACTGGTGACAGCCCACTAAACCTGGTGACACACCAAGAAAACTGGTGACAGACCACTAGAGCTGGTGACACTCTAAGAAGACTGGTGACAGCCCACTAGAGCTGGTGACACTCCAAGAACACTGGTGACAGTCCACTTAAGCTGGTGACACACCAATAACACTGGTGACAGACCACAAGAGCTGGTGACAGTCCACTACAGCTGGTGACACACCACGAAAAGTGGTAACAGTCCACTAGAGCTGGTGACGCACCATGAACACTGGTGACAGACCACTAGAGCTGGTGACAGTTCACTAGAGCTGGTGACACACCAAGAACTCTGGTGACAGCCCACTAGAGCTAGTGACACACCAAGAACACTGTTGACAGACCATTAGAGCTGGTGACACTCCAAGAACACTGGTGACAGCCCACTAGAGCTGGTGACACACCAAGAACACTGGTGACAGTCCATTAGAGCTTGTGACACACCAAGAACACTGGTGACAGTCCACTTAAGCTGGTGACACACCAAGAACACTGATGACAGTCCACTAGAGCTGGTGACAGCCCACCAAAGCTGGTGACACACCAAAAACACTGGTGACAGTCCAATAGAGATGGTGACAGACCACTAAAGCTGGTGACACACTAAGAACAATGGTGAAAGCCCAATAGAGCTGGTGACACTCAAAGAACACTGGTGATAGTCCACTAGAGCTGGTGACAGACCACTAAAGCTGGTGACACACCAAGAACAATGGTGACAGTCCACTAGAGCTGGGGACACACCAGGAATACTGGTGACAGCCTACTAGAGCGGGTAACTCTCCAAGAACACTGGCGACAGTCCACTAGAGCTGGTGACGCTCCGAGAACACTGGTGACAGCCCACTAGAGCTGGTGAAAGTCCACTAGAACTTGTGACACTCCAAGAACACTGGTGACAGACCACTAGAGCTGGTGACAGTCCACTAGAGCTGGTGACACACCAAGAACACTGCTGACAGGTCACTAGAACTGGTGACAGTCCACTAGAGCTGATGACAGACCACTAGAGCTGGTGATAGTCCACTAGAGCTGGTGACGCACTATGAACACTGGTGACAGACTACTAGAGCTGGTGACAGTCCACTAGAGCTGATGACAGTCCACTAGAGCTGGTGACACACCAAGAACACTAGTGACAGACCACTAGAGCTGGTGACAGTCCACTAGAGCTGGTGACAAACCAAGAACACTGGTGACAGACCACTAGAGCTGGCGACACACCAAGAACACTGGGGACAGACCACTAGAACTGGTGACACACCAAGAACACTGGTGACAGCCCACTAAAGCTGGTGACACACCAAGAAAACTGGTGACAGACCACTAGAGCTAGTGACACACCAAGAACCCTGGTGACAGTCCACTAGAGCTGGTGACAGACCACTAAAGCTGGCGACACACCAAGAACAATGGTGACAGTCCACTAGAGCTGGTGACACACCAGGAATACTGGTGACAGCCTACTAGAGCGGGTAACTCTCCAAGAACACTGGCGACAGTCCACTAGAGCTGGTGACGCTCCGAGAACACTGGTGACAGCCCACTAGAGCTGGTGACACTCAAAGAACACTGGTGACAGACCACTCGAGCTAATGACACACCAAGAACACTGGTGACAGCCCACTAGAGCTTGTGACACTCCAAGAACACTGGTGACAGTCCACTAGAGCTGGTGACAGACCACTAAAGCAGGTGACACACCAAGAACACATTTGACAGTTCATTAGAGCTGGTGACACACAAAGAACTTTGGTGACAGTCCACTAGAGCTGGTGACGCACCACGAACACTGGTGAAAGACCACTAGAGCTGGTGACACACTAAGAACAATGGTGACAGACCACTAGACCTGGTGACAGTCCACTAGAACTGGTGACACTCCAAGAACACTGGTGACAGACCACTTCAGCTGGTGACAGTCCAATAGAGCTGGTGACACACCAAGAACACTGCTGACAGGTAACTAGAGCTGGTGACAGTCCACTAGAGCTGGTGACAGACCACTAGAGCTGGTGACAGTTATTATAGACTGTGGGTTGGTTGGTGTTGTCTTCGTTGATCCTTCTCTACGGACAACCCAACCCACAACTCGGTAGAGTGCTTATACTAGGAGATCACCCTTGGCGCTTCTGGCTCTTGGAGAGGGGCTCAACGTCACACGTTTAGGGGATGCGGCTCCAACACTTAGCCTCGTTGTCACGTGCACACACCCACTCGAGCCGCTGTGACTCCCCACTCTCTCCTTATGAGATATGATCTCCTCAATCCCCTATGACTTACTAGTATTACCTCCTACCCTGTCCACAGCAGTGGTTCTTGGTTCTTTCTCTCTCTCTCTCCTTCTTCACTACTTCCTGGGAAGCCTCACTAGGACAAGGGCAAACACCAGCAAATTGTGACACATTTACTGGACAAAGCACATACACGATTCATACACACATATAATAATAATGAATCCTATACTCTATAATATCACAATCAGGTTGCACTCCAACACCATCAGAACTCTATTATCAGCTTATCAAGTGGTATCCTATCTCCTGGTTCACCACCTGATACTATTAACCTCCTCAAGTTGATCAAACCTACATACACTGTTGCACCATCAGCAAGATAATATATATATAGAAAATCAGCATTTGAATGCAATCACATATATCAGTATAAATGTTCATTGATACTTCAGTATAAAAAAAAAACTCCTTGACATAAGAATGCCAACAGTCACTCACCTCTCACTGCGTCTTGCACGCTAATGACAACCAAACACTATCAACTCCCTACTAGTAATCCACCAGAACTTCCCCTTCCACCTCTGGAAGTTCACTACCCTAATATCTTTAGGTTCTGCCGGGCTTCACTACCAGGATCCTCTGCAGCTCCTCCAGGCTGCTATCATGAAGTTTCCTTGTGCAACTACGGTGCTTCACCCTTCTGTTAGGTTCTTCCACAGCTCTCTTGGCTGCTACACCACCTCTACAGAAGCACGTGACACTCCTCTTCACTGCTGCTTCTCCTCACAGCTCGAGGTCCTCTGCTCCACTACCTTGGAGTTTCATCAGCTACATCATCTGCTTGCTTCGAAGTTCTCAGCAACTTCTTCCCCAAAGACAAACCTGCAACCCATCGACGTTCCAATAAAATGTTCCCCTTTAACACATAAACAAAAATAACCACACAATATGCTTGCCTCAAACCTCTATCTGTCCTCTACATACAGTGAGAGTGGACTCCCCCGTTTTGGGCGGGTCCATACTCCACCTCGCCTGGCGGCGGTCCTCACTCGCTGGGAGGGTCTTCCTCCATCCGGAGCCAGGCTCCCTCAGTCGTCCGCCAGCGCTCAGAGGGGGCGGACGTCGCTCCGTGTTCCTCCCTCTCCACTCTCTTATTTCAGGCTTTCTGCCTTATTAAAACATGTCTAACTTATAAATAAACATTGCTACTGTCGCTGGGCACACGACCAACTACAAACAATCACTATGAACTGGCGTTTATCGTGCTTACCACAGATTAATTGGTCGAGGGCGCTTTCCCTCTGACGGCGTCTGGTCAGGGCGCTCCACACAGCCCACAATAATGCTTCTGGGCGATTTAATATCTGCTCGTCGACCAGGACTTGAGACCACAACGTTCCCAGCTCGATTCCACAGCTGGTACGTCTGCACACTTCTCTTCTCTTAGAGATATATCACTAGGGGTTCCCTTCTGGCGGGAGCTCAACGGAGCGCGGCTTCCCCCTGCGATGTCTGGCACTCAAGTGAGGTCAAGGTCCTCCGGAAGCGAGCCTCACGCCTCCAGCAAAATGTCCACATCTCCTAGCCCGTCATTTATCTATTTTCTTCTGCATTGCCCATAATCTCAAACTGTTCACATATCCAACCAACTATTTTACATATGCGTTATCACCTCAATACTTGCTAGACCTTCTAGTTAGGTCAGGCTTGCTGAATAACTCTCAAGAAGGGAGACTCGTTTCTCCTGCAGGCTGAGATCATAACACAGTCCACTAGAGCTGGTGACACACTATGAACAATGGTGACAGACTACTAGAGCTGGTGACAGTCCACTAGAGCTGATGACAGTCCACTAGAGCTGGTGACACACCAAGAACACTAGTGACAGACCACTAGAGCTGGTGACAGTCCACTGGAGCTGGTGACAAACAAAGAACACTGGTGACAGACCACTAGAGCTGGCGACACACCAAGAACACTGGTGACAGACCACTAGAGCAGGTGACAGTCCACTAGAGCTGGTGACAGTCCACTACAGCTGGTGACACACCAAGAACACTAGTGACAGACCACTAGAGCTGGTGACAGTCCACTAGAGCTGGTGACAAACCAAGAACACTGGTGACAGACCACTAGAGCTGGCGACACACCAAGAACACTGGGGACAGACCACTAGAACTGGTGACACACCAAGAACACTGGTGACAGCCCACTAAAGCTGGTGACACACCAAGAAAACTGGTGACAGACCACTAGAGCTGGTGACACACCAAGAACCCTGGTGACAGTCCATTAGAGCTTGTGACACACCACGAAAACTGGTGACAGTCCACTAGAGCTGGTGACGCACCAAGAACATTGGTGACAGTCCACTAGAGCTCGTGACACACCACGAAGACTGGTGACAGACCACTAGTGCTGGTGACAGTTCACCAGAGCTGGTGACACACCAAGAACACTGGTGACAGCCCACTAGAGCTAGTGACACACCAAGAACACTGGTGACAGACCATTAGAGCTGGTGACACTCCAAGAACACTGGTGACAGCCCACTAGAGCTGGTGACACACCAAGAACACTGGTGACAGTCCACTAGAGCTGGTGACACACCAAGAACACTGATGACAGTCCACTAGAGCTGGTGACAGCCCACCAAAGCTGGTGACACACCAAGAACACTGGTGACAGTCCACAAGAGCTGGTGACACACCAGGAATACTGGTGACAGCCTACTAGAGCGGGTAACTCTCCAAGAACACTGGCGACAGTCCACTAGAGCTGGTGACGCTCCGAGAACACTGGTGACAGCCCACTAGAGCTGGTGACACTCAAAGAACACTGGTGACAGACCACTAGAGCAAATGACACACCAAGAACACTGGTGACAGCCCACTAGAGCTTGTGACACACCAGGAATACTGGTGACAGCCTACTAGAGCGGGTAACTCTCCAAGAACACTGGCGACAGTCCACTAGAGCTGGTGACGCTCCGAGAACACTGGTGACAGCCCACTAGAGCTGGTGACACTCAAAGAACACTGGTTAAAGACCACTAGAGCTAATGACACACCAAGAACACTGGTGACAGCCCACTAGAGCTTGTGACACTCCAAGAACACTGGTGACAGTCCACTAGAGCTGGTGACAGACCACTAAAGCAGGTGACACACCAAGAACACTGGTGACAGTTCATTAGAGCTGGTGACACACCAAGAACTTTGGTGACAGTCCACTAGAGCTGGTGACGCACCACGAACTCTGGTGAAAGACCACTAGAGCTGGTGACACACTAAGAACAATAGTGACAGACCACTAGACCTGGTGACAGTCCACTAGAACTGGTGACACTCCAAGAACACTGGTGACAGACCACTTCAGCTGGTGACAGTCCACTAGAGCTGGTGACACACCAAGAACACTGCTGACAGGTCACTAGAGCTGGTGACAGTCCACTAGAGCTGGTGACAGACCACTAGAGCTGGTGACAGTCCACTAGAGCTGGTGACACACTATGAACACTGGTGACAGACTACTAGAGCTGGTGACAGTCCACTAGAGCTGATGACAGTCCACTAGAGCTGGTGACACACCAAGAACACTAGTGAGAGACCACTAGAGCTGGTGACAGTCCACTGGAGCTGGTGACAAACAAAGAACACTGGTGACAGATCACTAGAGCTGGCGACACACCAAGAACACTGGTGACAGACCACTAGAGCAGGTGACAGTCCACTAGAGCTGGTGACAGTCCACTACAGCTGGTGACACACCAAGAACACTAGTGACAGACCACTAGAGCTGGTGACAGTTCACTAGATCTGGTGACAAACCAAGAACACTGGTGACAGACCACTAGAGCTGGCGACACACCAAGAACACTGGGGACAGACCACTAGAACTGGTGACACACCAAGAACACTGGTGACAGCCCACTAAAGCTGGTGACACACCAAGAAAACTGGTGACAGACCACTAGAGCTGGTGACACACCAAGAACCCTGGTGACAGTCCATTAGAGCTTGTGACACACCACGAAAACTGGTGACAGTCCACTAGAGCTGGTGACGCACCAAGAACATTGGTGACAGTCCACTAGAGCTGGTGACACACCACGAAGACTGGTGACAGACCACTAGTGCTGGTGACAGTTCACCAGAGCTGGTGACACACCAAGAACACTGGTGACAGCCCACTAGAGCTAGTGACACACCAAGAACACTGGTGACAGACCATTAGAGCTGGTGACACTCAAAGAACACTGGTGACAGCCCACTAGAGCTGGTGACACACCAAGAACACTGGTGACAGTCCACTAGAGCTGGTGACACACCAAGAACACTGATGACAGTCCACTAGAGCTGGTGACAGCCCACCAAAGCTGGTGACACACCAAGAACACTGGTGACAGTACACTATAGCTGGTGACACACCAGGAATACTGGTGACAGCCTACTAGAGCGGGTAACTCTCCAAGAACACTGGCGACAGTCCACTAGAGCTGGTGACGCTCCGAGAACACTGGTGACAGCCCACTAGAGCTGGTGACACTCCAAGAACACTGGTGACAGACCACTAGAGCTGGTGACAGTTCACTAGAGCTGGTGACACACCAAGAACACTGATACAGACCACTAGAGCTGGTGACAGTTCACTAGAGCTGGTGACACACCAAGAACACTAGTGACAGCCCACTAGAGCTAGTGACACACCAAGAACACTGGTGACAGACCATTAGAGCTGGTGACACTCCAAGAACACTGGTGACAGCCCACTAGAGCTGGTGACAGTCCACTAGAGCTGGTGACAGACCACTAGAGCTGGTGACAGTTCACTAGAGCTGGTGACAGACCACTAGAGCTGGTGACAGTCCACTACAGCTGGTGACAGACCACTAGAGCTGGTGACAGTCCACTAGAGCTGGTGACACACTATGAACACTGGTGACAGACTACTACAGCTGGTGACAGTCCACTAGAGCTGGTGACACACCAAGAACACTTGTGACAGACCACTAGAGCTGCAGACAGTCCACTGGAGCTGGTGACAAACCAAGAACACTGGTGACAGACCACTAGAGCTGGTGACACAAGAAGAACACTGGTGACAGACCACTAGAGCAGGTGACAGTCCACTAGAGCTGGTGACAGTCCAGTAGAGCTGGTGACACACCAAGAACACTAGTGACAGACCACTAGAGCTGGTGACAGTCCACTAGAAGTTGTGACACACCAAGAACACTGGTGACAGCCCACTAGAGCTGGTGACACACCAAGAACACTGGTGACAGCCCACTAGAGCTGGTGACACAACAAGAACACTGGAGACAGTCCAATAGAGCTAGTGACACACCAAGAACACTGGTGACAGTCTACTAGAGCTGGTGACACACCAAGAACATTGGTAAAAGACCACTAGGTCTGGTGACACACCAAGAACACTGGTGACAGACCACTAGAGCTGGTAACAGTCCACTAGAGCTGGTGACACACGAAGAACACTGGTGCCAGACCACTAGAGCTGGTGACAGTTCACTAGAGCTGGTGACACACCTAGAACACTGGTGACAGTCCACTAGAGCTGGTGACACACCAAGAACACTGGTGACAGTCCACTAGAGCTGCTGACAGACCACTAGAGCTGGTGACAAACCAAGAACACTGGTGACAGACCACTAGAGCTGGTTACAGCACACAAGAGCTGGTGACAGTCCACTAGAGCTGGTGACACACCAATAACACTGGTGACAGAACACTAGAGCTGGTGACAGTCTACTAGAGCTGGTGACTGTCCACTAGAGCTGGTGACACACCAATAACACTGGTGACAGACCACAAGAGCTGGTGACAGTCCACTAGAGCTGGTGACACACCAAGAACACTGGTGACAGTCCACTAAAGCTGGTGACACACCAAGAACATTGGCGACAGTCCACTAGATCTGGTGACACACCAAGAACACTGGTGACAGTCCACTAGAGCTGGTGACACACCAAGAACACTGGTGACAGCCCACTAAACCTGGTGACACACCAAGAAAACTGGTGACAGACCACTAGAGCTGGTGACACTCTAAGAAGACTGGTGACAGCCCACTAAAGCTGGTGACACTCCAAGAACACTGGTGACAGTCCACTTAAGCTGGTGACACACCAATAACACTGGTGACATACCACAAGAGCTGGTGACAGTCCACTAGAACTGGTGACACACCACGAAAACTGGTGACAGTCCACTAGAGCTGGTGACGCACCATGAACACTGGTGACAGACCACTAGAGCTGGTGACAGTTCACTAGAGCTGGTGACACACCAAGAACACTGGTGACAGCTCACTAGAGCTACTGACACACCAAGATCACTGGTGACAGACCATTAGAGCTGGTGACACTCCAAGAACACTGGTGACAGCCCACTAGAGCGGGTGACACACCAAGAACACTGGTGACAGTCCATTAGAGCTTGTGACACACCAAGAACACTGGTGACAGTCCACTTAAGCTGGTGACACACCAAGAACACTGATGACAGTCCACTAGAGCTGGTGACAGCCCACCAAAGCTGGTGACACACCAAGAACACTGGTGACAGTCCAATAGACATGGTGACAGACCACTAACGCTGGTGACAGTCCACTAGAGCTGGTGACAGTCCACTACAGCTGGTGACACACCAAAAACACTAGTGACAGACCACTAGAGCTGGTGACAGTCCACTAGAGCTGGTGACAAACCAAGAACACTGGTGACAGACCACTAGAGCTGGTGACACACCAAGAACACTGGTGACAGACCACTAGAGCAGGTGACAGTCCACTAGAGCTGGTGACAGTCCACTACAGCTGGTGACACACCAAGAACACTAGTGACTGACCACTAGAGCTGGTGACAGTCCACTAGAGCTGGTGACAAACCAAGAACACTGGTGACAGACCACTAGAGCTGGCGACACACCAAGAACACTGGGGACAGACCACTAGAACTGGTGACACACCAAGAACACTGGTGACAGCCCACTAAAGCTGGTGACACACCAAGAAAACTGGTGACAGCCCACTAGAGCTGGTGACACACCAAGAACCCTGGTGACAGTCCATTAGAGCTTGTGACACACCACGAAAACTGGTGACAGTCCACTAGAGCTGGTGACGCACCAAGAACATTGGTGACAGTCCACTAGAGCTCGTGACACACCACGAAGACTGGTGACAGACCACTAGTGCTGGTGACAGTTCACCAGAGATGGTGACACACAAAGAACACTGGTGACAGCCCACTAGAGCTAGTGACACACCAAGAACACTGGTGACAGACCAGTAGAGCTGGTGACACACCAAGAACACTGGTGACAGCCCACTAGAGCTGGTGACACACCAAGAACACTGGTGACAGTCCACTAGAGCTGGTGACACACGAAGAACACTGATGACAGTCCACTAGAGCTGGTGACAGCCCACCAAAGCTGGTGACACACCAAGAACACTGGTGACAGTCCACTAGAGCTGGTGACACACCAGGAATACTGATGACAGCCTACTAGAGCGGGTAACTCTCCAAGAACACTGGCCACAGTCCACTAGAGCTGGTGACGCTCCGAGAACACTGGTGACAGCCCACTAGAGCTGGTGACACTCAAAGAACAATGGTGACAAACCACTAGAGCTAATGACACACCAAGAACACTGGTGACAGCCCACTAGAGCTTGTGACACACCAGGAATACTGGTGACAGCCTACTAGAGCGGGTAACTCTCCAAGAACACTGGCGACAGTCCACTAGAGCTGGTGACGCTCCGAGAACACTGGTGACAGCCCACTAGAGCTGGTGACACTCAAAGAACACTGGTGACAGACCACTAGAGCTAATGACACACCAAGAACACTGGTGACAGACCTCTAGAGCTTGTGACACTCCAAGAACACTGGTGACAGTCCACTAGAGCTGGTGACAGACCACTAAAGCAGGTGACACACCAAGAACACTGGTGACAGTTCATTAGAGCTGGTGACACACCAAGAACTTTGGTGACAGTCCACTAGAGCTGGTGACGCACCACGAACACTGGTGACAGACCACTTCAGCTGGTGACAGTCCACTAGAGCTGGTGACACACCAAGAACACTGCTGACAGGTCAGTAGAGCTGGTGACAGTCCACTAGAACTGGTGACAGACCACTAGAGCTGGTGACAGTCCACTAGAGCTGGTGACACACTATGAACACTGGTGACAGACTACTAGAGCTGGTGACAGTCCACTAGAGCTGATGTCAGTCCACTAGAGCTGGTGACACACCAAGAGCACTAGTGACAGACCACTAGAGCTGGTGACAGTCCACTGGAGCTGGTGACAAACAAAGAACACTGGTGACAGACCACTAGAGCTGGCGACACACCAAGAACACTGGTGACAGACCACTAGAGCAGGTGACAGTCCACTAGAGCTGGTGACAGTCCACTACAGCTGGTGACACACCAAGAACACTAGTGACAGACCACTAGAGTTGGTGACAGTCCACTAGAGCTGGTGACAAACCAAGAACACTGGTGACAGACCACTAGAGCAGGCGACACACCAAGAACACTGGAGACAGACCACTAGAACTGGTGACACACCAAGAACACTGGTGACAGCCCACTAAAGCTGGTGACACACCAAGAAAACTGGTGACAGACCACTAGAGCTGGTGACACACCAAGAACCCTGGTGACAGTCTATTAGAGCTTGTGACACACCACGAAAACTGGTGACAGTCCACTAGAGCTGGTGACGCACCAAGAACATTGGTGACAGTCCACTAGAGCTGGTGACACACCACGAAGACTGGTGACAGACCACTAGTGCTGGTGACAGTTCACCAGAGCTGGTGACACACCAAGAACACTGGTGACAGCCCACTAGAGCTAGTGACACACCAAGAACACTGGTGACAGACCAATAGAGCTGGTGACACTCCAAGAACACTGGTGACAGCCCACTAGAGCTGGTGACACACCAAGAACACTGGTGACAGTCCACTAGAGCTGGTGACACACCAAGAACACTGATGACAGTCCACTAGAGCTGGTGACAGCCCACCAAAGCTGGTGACACACCAAGAACACTGGTGACAGTCCACTAGAGCTGGTGACACACCAGGAATACTGGTGACAGCCTACTAGAGCGGGTAACTCTCCAAGAACACTGGCGACAGTCCACTAGAGCTGGTGACGCTCCGAGAACACTGGTGACAGCCCACTAGAGCTGGTGACACTCCAAGAACACTGGTGACAGACCACTAGAGCTGGTGACAGTTCACTAGAGCTGGTGACACACCAAGAACACTGGTGACAGACCACTAGAGCTGGTGACAGTTCACTAGAGATGGTGACACACCAAGAACACTGGTGACAGCCCACTAGAGCTAGTGACACACCAAGAACACTGGTGACAGACCATTAGAGCTGGTGACACTCCAAGAACACTGGTGACAGCCCACTAGAGCTGGTGACAGTCCACTAGAGCGGGTGACAGACCACTAGAGCTGGTGACAGTTCACTAGAGCTGGTGACAGACCACTAGAGCTGGTGACAGTCCACTAGAGCTGGTGACAGACCACTAGAGCTGGTGACAGTCCACTAGAGCTGGTGACACACTATGAACACTGGTGACAGACTACTAGAGCTGGTGACAGTCCACTAGAGCTGGTGACACACCAAGAACACTTGTGACAGACCACTAGAGCTGCAGACAGTCCACTGGAGCTGGTGACAAACCAAGAACACTGGTGACAGACCACTAGAGCTGGTGACACAAGAAGAACACTGGTGACAGACCACTAGAGCTGGTGACAGTCCAGTAGAGCTGGTGACACACCAAGAACACTAGTGACAGACCACTAGAGCTGGTGACAGTCCACTAGAAGTTGTGACACACCAAGAACACTGGTGACAGCCCACTAGAGCTGGTGACACACCAAGAACACTGGTGACAGCCCACTAGAGCTGGTGACACACCAAGAACACTGGAGACAGTCCAATAGAGCTAGTGACACACCAAGAACACTGGTGACAGTCTACTAGAGCTGGTGACACACCAAGAACATTGGTAAAAGACCACTAGGTCTGGTGACACACCAAGAACACTGGTGACAGACCACTAGAGCTGGTAACAGTCCACTAGAGCTGGTGACACACGACGAACACTGGTGCCAGACCACTAGAGCTGGTGACTGTTCACTAGAGCTGGTGACACACCAAGAACACTGGTGACAGTCCACTAGAGCTGGTGACACACCAAGAACACTGGTGACAGTCCACTAGAGCTGCTGACAGACCACTAGAGCTGGTGACAAACCAAGAACACTGGTGACAGACCAGTCGAGCTGGTGACACACCAAGAACACTGGTGACAGACCACTAGAGCTGGTGACAGCACACTAGAGCTAGTGACAGTCCACTAGAGCTGGTGACAAACCAAGAACACTGGTGACAGACCACTAGAGCTGGTGACAGCACACTAGAGCTGGTGACAGTCCACTAGAGCTGGAGACACACCAATAACACTGGTGACAGAACACTAGAGCTGGTGACAGTCTACTAGAGCTGGTGACTGTCCACTAGAGCTGGTGACACACCAAGAACACTGGTGACAGTCCACTAAAGCTGGTGACACACCAAGAACACTGGCGACAGTCCACTAGATCTGGTGACACACCAAGAACACTGGTGACAGTCCACTAGAGCTGGTGACACACAAAGAACACTGGTGACAGCCCACTAAACCTGGTGACACACCAAGAAAACTGGTGACAGACCACTAGAGCTGGTGACACACCAAGAACACTGGTGACAGTTCATTAGAACTGGTGACACACCAAGAACTTTGGTGACAGTCCACTAGAGCTGGTGACGCACCACGAACACTGGTGAAAGACCACTAGAGCTGGTGACACACTAAGAACAATGGTGACAGACCACTAGAGCTGGTGACAGTCCACTAGAACTGGTGACACTCCAAGAACACTGGTGACAGACCACTTCAGCTGGTGACAGTCCACTAGAGCTGGTGACACACCAAGAACACTGCTGACAGGTCACTAGAGCTGGTGACAGTCCACTAGAGCTGGTGACAGACCACTAGAGCTGGTGACAGTACACCAGAGCTGGTGACACACTATGAACACTGGTGACAGACTTCTAGAGCTGGTGACAGTCCACTAGAGCTGATGACAGTCCACTAGAGCTGGTGACACACCAAGAACACTAGTGACAGACCACTAGAGCTGGTGACAGTCCACTGGAGCTGGTGACAAACAAAGAACACTGGTGACAGACCACTAGAGCTGGCGACACACAAAGAACACTGGTGACAGACCACTAGAGCAGGTGACAGTCCACTAGAGCTGGGGACAGTCCACTACAGCTGGTGACACACCAAGAACACTAGTGACAGACCATTAGAGCTGGTGACAGTCCACTAGAGCTGGTGACAAACCAAGAACACTGGTGACAGACCACTAGAGCTGGCGACACACCAAGAACACTGGGGACAGACCACTAGAACTGGTGACACACCAAGAACACTGGTGACAGCCCACTAAAGCTGGTGACACACCAAGAAAACTGGTGACAGACCACTAGAGCTGGTGACACACCAAGAACCCTGGTGACAGTCCATTAGAGCTTGTGACACACCACGAAAACTGGTGACAGTCCACTAGAGCTGGTGACGCACCAAGAACATTGGTGACAGTCCACTAGAGCTGGTGACACTCCAAGAACACTGGTGACAGCCCACTAGAGCTGGTGACACACCAAGAACACTGGTGACAGTCCACTAGAGCTGGTGACACACCAAGAACACTGATGACAGTCCACTAGAGCTGGTGACAGCCCACCAAAGCTGGTGACACACCAAGAACACTGGTGACAGTCCACTAGAGCTGGTGACACACCAGGAATACTGGTGACAGCCTACTAGAGCGGGTAACTCTCCAAGAACACTGGCGACAATCCACTAGAGCTGGTGACGCTCCGAGAACACTGGTGACAGCCCACTAGAGCTGGTGACACTCCAAGAACACTGGTGACAGACCACTAGAGCTGGTGACAGTTCACTAGAGCTGGTGACACACCAAGAACACTGGTGACAGACCACTAGAGCTGGTGACAGTTCACTAGAGCTGGTGACACACCAAGAACACTGGTGACAGACCATTAGAGCTGGTGACACTCCAAGAACACTGGTGACAGCCCACTAGAGCTGGTGACAGTCCACTAGAGCTGGTGACAGACCACTAGAGCTGGTGACAGTTCACTAGAGCTGGTGACAGACCACTAGAGCTGGTGACAGTCCACTAGAGCTGGTGACAGACCACTAGAGCTGGTGACAGTCCACTAGAGCTGGTGACACACTATGAACACTGGTGAAAGACTACTAGAGCTGGTGACAGTTCACTAGAGCTGGTGACACACCAAGAACACTAGTGACAGACCACTAGAGCTGCAGACAGTCCACTGGAGCTAGTGACAAACCAAGAACACTGGTGACAGACCACTAGAGCTGGTGACACAAGAAGAACACTGGTGACAGACCACTAGAGCAGGTGACAGTCCACTAGAGCTGGTGACAGTCCAGTAGAGCTGGTGACACACCAAGAACACTAGTGATAGACCACTAGAGCTGGTGACAGTCCACTAGAAGGTGTGACACACCAAGAACACTGGTGACAGCCCACTAGAGCTGGTGACACACCAAGAACACTGGTGACAGCCCACTAGAGCTGGTGACACACCAAGAACACTGGAGACAGTCCAATAGAGCTAGTGACACACCAAGAACACTGGTGACAGTCTACTAGAGCTGGTGACACACCAAGAACATTGGTAAAAGATCACTAGGTCTGGTGACACACCAAGAACACTGGTGACAGACCACTAGAGCTGGTAACAGTCCACTAGAGCTGGTGACACACGAAGAACACTGGTGCCAGACCACTAGAGCTGGTGACAGTTCACTAGAGCTGGTGACACACCAAGAACACTGGTGACAGTCCACTAGAGCTGGTGACACACCAAGAACACTGGTGACAGTCCACTAGAGCTGCTGACAGACCACTAGAGCTGGTGACAAACCAAGAACACTGGTGACAGACCACTCGAGCTGATGACACACCAAGAACACTGGTGAAAGACCACTAGAGCTGGTGACAGCACACTAGAGCTAGTGACAGTCCACTAGAGCTGGTGACAAACCAAGAACACTGGTGACAGACCACTAGAGCTGGTGACAGCACACTAGAGCTGTTGACAGTCCCCTAGAGCTGGTGACACACCAATAACACTGGTGAAAGAACACTAGAGGTGGTGACAGTCTACTAGAGCTGGTGACAGTCCACTAGAGCTGGTGACACACCATTAACACTGGTGACAGACCACAAGAGCTGGTGACAGTCCACTAGAGCTGGTGACACACCAAGAACACTGGTGACAGTCCACTAAAGCTGGTGACACACCAAGAACACTGGCGACAGTCCACTAGATCTGGTGACACACCAAGAACACTGGTGACAGTCCACTAGAGCTGGTGACACACCAAGAACACTGGTGACAGCCCACTAAACCTGGTGACACACCAAGAAAACTGGTGACAGACCACTAGAGCTGGTGACACTCTAAGAAGACTGGTGACAGCCCACTAGAGCTGGTGACACTCCAAGAACACTGGTGACAGTCCACTTAAGCTGGTGACACACCAATAACACTGGTGACAGACCACAAGAGCTGGTGACAGTCCACTAGAGCTGGTGACACACCACGAAAACTGGTGACAGTGCACTAGAGCTGGTGACGCACCATGAACACTGGTGACAGACCACTAGAGCTGGTGACAGTTCACTAGAGCTGGTGACACACCAAGAACACTGGTGACAGCTCACTAGAGCTACTGACACACCAAGAACACTGGTGACAGACCATTAGAGCTGGTGACACTCCAAGAACACTGGTGACAGCCCACTAGAGCTGGTGACACACCAAGAACACTGGTGACAGTCCATTAGAGCTTGTGACACACCAAGAACACTGGTGACAGTCCACTTAAGCTGGTGACACACCAAGAACACTGATGACAGTCCACTAGAGCTGGTGACAGCCCACCAAAGCTGGTGACACACCAAGAACACTGGTGACAGTCCAATAGACATGGTGACAGACCACTAAAGCTGGTGACACACTAAGAACAATGGTGAAAGCCCAATAGAGCTGGTGACACTCCAAGAACACTGGTGATAGTCCACTAGAGCTGGTGACAGACCACTAAAGCTGGTGACACACCAAGAACAAAGGTGACAGTCCACTAGAGCTGGTGACACACCAGGAAAACTGGTGACAGCCTACTAGAGCGGGTAACTCTCCAAGAACACTGGCGACAGTCCACTAGAGCTGGTGACACTCCGAGAACACTGGTGACAGCCCACTAGAGCTGGAGACACTCAAAGAACACTGGTGACAGACCACTAGAGCTACTGACACACCAAGAACACTGGTGACAGCCCACTAAAGCTTGTGACACTCCAAGAACACTGGTGACAGTCCACTAGAGCTGGTGACAGACCACTAAAGCTGGTGACACACAAAGAACACTGGTGACAGTTCATTAGAACTGGTGACACACCAAGAACTTTGGTGACAGTCCACTAGAGCTGGTGACGCACCACGAACACTGATGAAAGACCACTAGAGCTGGTGACACACTAAGAACAATGGTGACAGACCACTAGAGCTGGTGACAGTCCACTAGAACTGGCGACACTCCAAGAACACTGGTGACAGACCACTTCAGCTGGTGACAGTCCACTAGAGCTGGTGACGCACCAAGAACACTGCTGACAGGTCACTAGAGCTGGTGACAGTCCACTAGAGCTGGTGACAGTCCACTAGAGCTGGTGACACACTATGAACACTGGTGACAGACTACTAGAGCTGGTGACAGTCCACTAGAGCTGATGACAGTCCACTAGAGCTGGTGACACACCAAGAACACTAGTGACAGACCACTAGAGCTGGTGACAGTCCACTAGAGCTGGTGACAAACCAAGAACACTGGTGACAGACCACTAGAGCTGGCGACACACCAAGAACACTGGGGACAGACCACTAGAGCAGGTGACAGTCCACTAGAGCTGGTGACAGTCCACTAGAACTGGTGACACACCAAGAACACTGGTGACAGACCACTAGAGCTGGTAACAGTCCACTAGAGCTGGTGACACACGAAGAACACAGGTGCCAGACCACTAGAGCTGGTGACAGTTCACTAGAGCTGGTGACATACCAAGAACACTGGTGACAGTCCACTACAGCTGGTGACACACCAAGAACACTGGTGACAGACCACTAGAGCTAGTGACAGTCCACTAGAGCTGATGACAAACCAAGAACACTGGTGACAGACCACTAGAGCTGGTGACAGCACACTAGAGCTGGTGACAGTCTACTAGAGATGGTAACACTCCAAGAACACTGGTGACAGACCACTAGAGCTGGTGACAGTCCACTAGAGCTGGTGACACACTAAGAACACTGGTGACAGAACACTAGAGCTGGTGACAGTCCACTAGAGCTGGTGACAGTCCACTAGAGCTGGTGACACACCAATAACACTGGTGACAGAACACTAGAGCTGGTGACAGTCTACTAGAGCTGGTGACAGTCCACTAGAGCTGGTGACACACCAATAACACTGGTGACAGACCACAAGAGCTGGTGACAGTCCACTAGAGCTGGTGACACACCAAGAACACTGGTGACAGTCCCCTAAAGCTGGTGACACACCAAAAACACTGGCGACAGTCCACTAGATCTGGTGACACACCAAGAACACTGGTGACAGTCCACTAGAGCTGGTGACACACCAAGAACACTGGTGACAGCACACTAAACCTGGTGACACACCAAGAAAACTGGTGACAGACCACTAGAGCTGGTGACACTCTAAGAAGACTGGTGACAGCCCACTAGAGCTGGTGACACTCCAAGAACACTGGTGACAGTCCACTTAAGCTGGTGACACACCAATAACACTGGTGACAGACCACAAGAGCTGGTGACAGTCCACTAGAGCTGGTGACACACCACGAAAACTGGTGACAGTCCTCTAGAGCTGGTGACGCACTAAGAACACTGGTGACAGACCACTATAGCTGGTGAATGTTCACTAGAGCTGGTGACACAGCAAGAACACTGGTGACAGCCCACTAGAGCTAGTGACACACCAAGAACACTGGTGACAGACCATTAGAGCTGGTGACGCTCCAAGAACACTGGTGACAGCCCACTAGAGCTGGTGACACACCAAGAACACTGGTGACAGTCCATTAGAGCTTGTGACACACCAAGAACACTGGTGACAGTCCACTTAAGCTGGTGACACACCAAGAACACTGATGACAGTCCACTAGAGCTGGTGACAGCCCACCAAAGCTGGTGACACACCAAGAACACTAGTGACAGTCCAATAGAGATGGTGACAGACCACTAAAGCTGGTGACACACTAAGAACAATGGTGAAAGCCCAATAGAGCTGGTGACACTCCAAGAACACTAGTGATAGTCCACTAGAGCTGGTGACAGACCACTAAAGCTGGTGACACACCAAGAACAATGGTGACAGTCCACTAGAGCTGGTGACACACCAGGAATACTGGTGACAGCCTACTAGATCGGGTAACTCTCCAAGAACACTGGCGAGAGTCCACTAGAGCTGGTGACGCTCCGAGAACACTGGTGACAGCCCACTAGAGCTGGTGACACTCAAAGAACACTAGTGACAGACCACTGGTGCTACTGACACACCAAGAACACTGGTGACAGCCCACTAGAGCTTGTGACACTCCAAGAACACTGGTGACAATCCACTAAAGCTGGTGACAGACCACTAAAGCTGGTGACACACCAAGAACACTGGTGACAGTTCATTAGAGCTGGTGACACACCAAGAACTTTGGTGACAGTCCACTAGAGCTGGTGACGCACCACGAACACTGGTGAAAGACCACTAAAGCTGGTGACACACTAAGAACAATGGTGACAGACCACTAGAGCTAGTGACAGTCCATTAGAACTGGTGACACTCCAAGAACACTGGTGGCAGACCACTTCAGCTGGTGACAGTCCACTAGAGCTGGTGACACACCAAGAACACTGCTGACAGGTCACTAGAGCTGGTGACAGTCCTCTAGAGCTGGTGACAGACCACTAGAGCTGGTGACAGTCCACTAGAGCTGGTGACACACTATGAACACTGGTGACAGACTACTAGAGCTGGTGACAGTCCACTAGAGCTGATGACTGTCCACTAGAGCTGGTGACACACCAAGAACACTGGTGACAGACCACTAGAGCTGGCGACACACCAAGAACACTGGGGACAGACCACTAGAGCAGGTGACAGTCCACTAGAGCTGGTGACAGTCCACTAGAGCTGGTGACACACCAATAACACTGGTGACAGAACACTAGAGCTGGTGACAGTCTACTAGAGCTGGTGACAGTCCACTAGAGCTGGTGACACACCAATAACACTGGTGACAGACCACAAGAGCTGGTGACAGTCCACTAGAGCTGGTGACACACCAAGAACACTGGTGAAAGCCCACTAGAGCTGGTGACAGTCCACTAGAACTGGTGACACTCCAAGAACACTGGTGACAGGTCACTAGAGCTGGTGACAGTCCACTAGAGCTGGTGACAGACCACTAGAGCTGGTGACAAACCAAGAACACTGGTGACAGACCACAAGAGCTGGTGACAGCACACTAGAGCTGGTGACAGTCTACTAGAAAAGGTAACACTCCAAGAACACTGGTGACAGACCACTAGAGCTGGTGACAGTCCACTCCCAGCAAACAATTTTAGGTTGCCACAACATATCTGGAAAGTATTTGAAAGTATTGGAAACGTTTGTTTTATCGTATCAGATACGATATTGTGTGTGGACTTAAATAGGTTTCCAAAACTTATAACCAAGACATATGTATCTAACACTAATTTGAGATGTTGTGGCAACTTACACTCCTAACATGAGTCATTCATAATCCATTC